>NC_135959.1:2189414-2306914 GCF_053455715.1 Rhinoraja longicauda
CCTAATTATCTTATATGTTTCAATAAGATCCCCCCTCATCCTTCTAAATTCCAGTGTATACAAGCCCAATCGCTCCAGCCTTTCAACATACGACAGTCCCGCCATTCCGGGAATTAATCTAGTGAACCTACGCTGCACGCCCTCCATAGCAAGAATATCCTTCCTCAAATTTGGAGACCAAAACTGCACCCAGTACTCCAGGTGCGGTCTCACCAGGGCCCGGTACAACTGTAGAAGGACCTCTTTGCTCCTATACTCAACTCCTCTTGTTACGAAGGCCAACATTCCATTGGCTTTCTTCACTGCCTGCTGAACCTGCATGCTTCCTTTCATTGACTGATGCACTAGGACACCCAGATCTCGTTGAACTCCCCCTCCTCCTAACTTGACACCATTCAGATAATAATCTGCCTTTCTATTCTTACTTCCAAAGTGAATAACCTCACACTTATCTACATTAAACTGCATCTGCCATGTATCCGCCCACTCACACAACCTGTCCAGGTCACCCTGCAGCCTTATTGCATCTTCCTCACAATTCACACTACCCCCCAACTTAGTATCATCTGCAAATTTGCTAATGGTACTTTAATCCCTTCGTCTAAGTCATTAATGTATATCGTAAATAGCTGGGGTCCCAGCACCGAACCTTGCGGTACCCCACTGGTCACTGCCTGCCATTCCGAAAGGGACCCATTTATCCCCACTCTTTGCTTTCTGTCTGTTAACCAATTTTCTATCCATGTCAGTACCCTACCCCCAATACCATGTGCCCTAATTTTGCCCACTAATCTCCTATGTGGGACCTTGTCGAAGGCTTTCTGAAAGTCGAGGTACACCACATCCACTGACTCTCCCTTGTCAATTTTCCTAGTTACATCCTCAAAAAATTCCAGTAGATTTGTCAAGCATGATTTCCCCTTCGTAAATCCATGCTGACTCGGAACGATCCCGTTACTGCTATCCAAATGTTCAGCAATTTCGTCTTTTATAATTGACTCCAGCATTTTCCCCACCACTGATGTCAGACTAACTGGTCTATAATTACCCGTTTTCTCTCTCCCTCCTTTTCTTAAAAAGTGGGAGAGAGGGAGAGGGACTAATTGACACTAAGAAAATTAATATTGACCTGCTAAACTTGCTGCTTACAACTGCAAGAACGAGTAGCAATGGATAAAGGGCTATAAATGTATTGCGTGCATATATATATATATATATATATATATATATATGTATATGTACAGGGGCAGATCTACCCATGCATTGGAAGAAAATAACTGCAGATGCTGGTACAAATCGAAGGTATTTATTCACAAAATGCTGGAGTAACTCAGCAGGTCAGGCAGCATCTCAGGAGAGAAGGAATGGGTGACGTTTCGGGTCGAGACCCTTCTTCAGACTGATGCATTGTATACTTGTATTTATATTCATGCATTTTAAATATGTATGTTACGTTCTATACTTTGGCAATATAACGATGTATCTTACCATGCCCATAAAGTTTTTAACTTGAAAATTTGAAATTGAATTGAGAGAGAGAGGCAGAGAGAGAGAGGGGGGGGGGAGAGAGAGAGGGGGAAGGGAGGGAGGGAGGGAGAGATGGGGAGGGGGGAGATGGGGAGAGAGTGAAGGGGAGAGAGGGAGGGGTGGGGAGAGAGAGAGGGTGAATGGGAGAGGGATGGGAGGTAGAGGGAAGGAGAGAGGGAGCAGGAGGGAGAAGGGAGAGGGGGAAGGGAGAGGGGGAAGGGAGAGGGGAAGGGAGAGGGAGGGAAAGAGGGAGGGGGGAGGGAGAGAGGGGGAAGGTAGAGAGAGAGAGAGAGTGTGGGAGGAGAGGACAGAGGGAGGGAGAGAGGGAGGGAGGGGAGAGGGAGAGAGGGACGGAGGGAGAGGTAGAGAGATAGAGAGGAAGGGAGAGAGAGGGGGGAGGGAGAGAGGGAGTGAGAGAGAAAGTGAGAGAGAGAAAGTGAGGGAGAGAGTGAGGGAGGAGAGGGGAAAAGAGGGATAGGGGAAGGGGGTGGGAGTGAGAGGGGGATAGAGGGAGAGAAGGTGTGAGAGAGAGAGAGAGAGAGAGAGAGTAGTACAAACTCCGCACAGACAGCTCCCGTAGTCTGGATGGAACCCGTGTCTCTGGCGCTGTAAGGCAGCAACTCTCCCCAGGTTGTTTTTGTGGGGTGCGCAGGGTCACGATGTTACAGGGGGCTTTGTACTCACTCTGGGGGCACGAAGCTGCCAGGAATGATTCACAACCCATGTTGGCAAAGAACCTGCAAAGGAACGAAGCCACGGATTAATGTCTCGAAAAGTAAACCGCAGCGTCACAACCACAGGGCTCGCCGGTCTGAAGACTAGTCCCGACCCGAAACGTCACCTATCCATGTTCTCCACAGATGCTGCCCGACCCGCTGAGTTACTCCAGCACTCTGTGAAACGTCACCTATCCATGTTCTCCACAGATGCTGCCCGACCCGCTGAGTTACCCCAGTCTCCTTTCTTCTATGAAATCATGGTATCTGCAGTTCCACGTGTTGACTTTCTGATAAACAAATTCTGCATCCTCTTCTAAACCAACCTCCACTCTCTGTGTAAAACAAAAACGGGCCCCGCAAATCTCCTTTAAAATGTGCTCCTCTCACCTTAAATAAAGCTGTGCCCTCTAGTCCTTGACATTTGAAGGGATGAGAAATCCATCATTATTCCTCACGGCAGAATATTCATCAATTCAATGATTCTAGGAGCAGAATTAAGCCATTCGGCCCATCAAGTCTGTTCCACCATTCAATCACGGCTGATCTATCTACCCCTCCTAACCCCATTCTCCTGCCTTCTCCCCGTAACCCCTGACACCCGCACTAATCAATAATCTATCTGTCTCTGCCTTAAAAATATCCACTGACTTGTGGCCTCCACAGCCGGCTGTGGCAAAGAATCCCACAGATTCACCACCCTCTGACTAAAGAAATTTCTCCTCATCTCCTTCCTAAAGGAACCTCCTTTCATTCTGAGGCTGTGCCCTCTGGTCCTAGACTCTCCCACTGGTGGAAACATCCTCTCCACATCCACTCTATCCAGGCCGCTCACTGTTCGGTAAGTTTCAATGAGGTCCCCCCCTCACCCTTCTAAACTCCAGTTAAATTTAGTTTATTGACACACAATGCTGGATTAACTCAGCGGGTCAGGCAGCATCTCGGGAGAGAAGGAATGGGTGACATTTCAGGTCGAAACCCTTCTTCAGACTGATGTCAGGGGAGTGGGGGGGGACAGGGATAGGATGTAGTCGGGAGACAGGTTCTTCTCTCCTCCCAGCTGATATTTAAAGCTGCTTCGAACACATCGTTGATGGTACTTTTCAAGCGTTTTCAGATGGTGTCGGTACGTTGTCCAGGTTTCTGATGCACACAGGAGCGTTGGAATCACCACTGCTTTGTACACCAACATTTTGGTGTCTGTTCGGATGTCACGATTTTGAAAGACTTTTAAACAATTAAAAGTTCGAAACTCTCAATCAAGAGATTCAAGTCTTTCAGTAATAACTGGCACTGCCAGGAGGGGGCAGGCTCCGACCATTACACACAACCACAGAACAAAGACCTGTTCATCAGTTCTAGGAGCAGAATTAGGCCATTCAGCCCATCAAGTCTACTCCGCCATTCATTCACGGCTATTCAGTAGCTGGCTTTGATTCGTCCTTTTGCATACCTTTCATTCATTTGTTCTTTGCACCTTTTTGCTTATCTCTCGTCTCCCTTTCCCCTGACTCTCAGTCTGAAGAAGGGTCTTGAACCCAAACGTCACCCATTCTTTTTCTCCAGAGATGCTGCTTGACCCGCTGGGTTACTCCAGAACGCTGTGTCTAGCTCAGCCCACAATGAGCGTGCTGGACATGATGCCGTTAAACTGATCTCTTCTGCCTGCACGTGACCCATATCCCCCCATTCCCTGCATATCCACGCCCCTGTCCAAAAGCCTCTTAAACACCACTATCGTATCTGCCTCCACCCCCACCCCTGACAGCGCGTTCCAGGCACCCACCACCCTCTGTGTAAAAACACTTGCCCCCCACATCTTCTTTAAACTTTGCCCCTCTCACCTGAAAGCTGTGCCCTCTAGTCTGTGACATTTCCACCCTGGGGGAAAAGGTTCTGACTGTCTACCCTTTCTACGCCACTTATTTTCCTGCGTTTGGCTCATATCCCTCAAGAATGGATGACATGTGTCAGGGGTTATGGGGAGAAGGCAGGAGAATGGGGTTGGGAGGGAGAGTTAGATCAGCCATGATTGAATGGCGGAGTAGACTTGATGGGCCGAATGGCCTAATTCGGCTCCTATCATTTTTTTTCGCCTTCCATCACAGTGAGGAATGTGGAGGAGTCATTGTGGTGGGTGTTCATGTTAAAATGTATTTTGTGTGTCCTGTTGCTTTTTATTGTTATGACTGTATGGCAAATGAAATTCCTCATATGTTGCAAAACACACTTGGCTAATAAAGTATGATTATGATTAAGATTATGATCACTTATGAACATGACAGGCAGCATCTCCGGAGAACATGGAGAGGTGACGTTTCGGGTCAAAAGAGTCATCCTTCTTTTTTCTCCAGAGATGCTACCTACCCCGCTGAGTTAATCCAGCACTTTGTGCCTATCTTCGGTGTAAACCAGCATCTGCAGTTCCCTTCTTCACACCAAACCGAGCTCTATTGCAAACTGCTTCCTCGCAAGAGTTTTCTGGAGAGAGCTGTAATTTTAAAATGTGCGTTTCATTGTAAGCTAATTTGTGGTTTAGTTTAGCTTACTGTCATGTGTACTGAGTACAGTAAACAGTCTGAAGAAGGGTCTCGACCCGAAACATCACCCATTCCTTCTCTCCCGAGATGCTGCCTGACCCGCTGAGTTACTCCAGCATTTTGTGTCTACCTACAGTAAACAGCCTTTTGTTACGTGCTATCCAGTCAGCGGAAAGACCATTCATGATTACAATCAAGCCTTTAATTGGACTTTATCTTGCACTAAACATTATTCCCTCCATCATGTATCTACACTGTGGACGGCTCAATCGTAATCATGTATAGCCTTTCTGCTGACCGAATACCACATACACGTACACGTGACAATAAACTAAGCTAAACAAGACAGAGTGCTGGAGTAACTCAGCGGGTCAGGCAGCATCTCTGGAGAACATGGATAGGTGACATAGGATCACAAGTCATAGGAGTAGATTTAGGCCATTCGGCCCATCGAGTTTTCTCCATTTCGTGTCGAGGCTCATGTTAAGACTGTGAAGGCAGGAGAACGGGTATTGTATGTGTGTGTATATATATATATATATATATAAGGTGACATTTCGGGTCGAGACCCTTCTTCAGACTGATGCTGAAGAGATGCTGCCTGACCTGCTGAGTTACTCCAGCATTTTGTGAATAAATCGATTTGTACCAGCATCTGCAGTTATTTTCTTATATATATATATATATATATATATATATACTAGACCAAGTGGACCCGTTGGGTCCAAACCTCTCCTGCATTGGTGCAGCACCCCCCCCCCCCCCCCCCCCCCCAACATGGGGCCGCAGTTTAAGAAGGGGTAAGGCGGGTCGGACATATGATGTAAGAATGTAGGAAAATAACTGCAGATGCTGGTACAAAATGCTGGAGTAACTCAGTAGGTCAGGCAGCATCTCTGGAGAGAAGCAATGGGTGACGTTACCCATTCCTTCTCTCCAAGATGCTGCCTGACCTGCTGAGTTACTCCAGCATTTTGTGATATCATAGAAACATAAAATTCTTAAGGGACTGGACAGGAAAAATGTTCCCGATGTTAGGGGAGTCCAGAACCAGAGGGGTCACACAGTTTAAGAATAAGGGGTAGGCCATTTAGGACTTTTGTTTCTGTTTGTGTTTGTGTCTTCTACTGCACAGAAACAGTTTAAGAATAAGGGGTTAGGCCATTTGGGACTGAGATGAGGAAAAACTTTTTTCACCCAGAGAGTTGTGAATCTGTGGAATTTTCGAAGGGCCAAATGGCCTCCTCCTGCACCTATTCTCTGCCGCAGAAGTAGACTTAATGGGCCGAATGGCCTAATTCTGCTCCTGGAACTGATGGAATCATGATGAGTGGGTCTGACCAAGGCAGTGGGGGGGGGGGGGGGGGGGGGGGGGGGGTGAGGGGGGAGAGGGGTTGAGGTGTGAGGTCTAGTCCAGGCAATGGGTCTTAGTTCAAGGTCTGAACTCTCCTGCCTCCTTCCCACAGTGAACTACAACTCCCACAATGCACCAGCCGCGGGGAAGCAGCGGCCACGCGCCGCATTGCCCGTCGGGAAATGTAGTACTGTTTCAATACGTCGAAGGCAGAACACGTAACAACGCAGGAGACGCGGCGAGACGCTGCCAGATGAGTGTCGAGGTGCGAAGAAAGCAAGAAGAATAAACCTCCAGCTGGGATTTTCCTCGGTTGTCAAAAAGGGACTACAGATCCCAGCGTGCAGCGGGCGGGTCGGTGCGGCGCCATTTCCGCTTCCGTCCGACCGTTACGTGACGCCGAGGCCGCGCCGGGCGGTTGGTAGCGGTGATGGCGATGGCGGCCGCGGGGAGGACGCGGGCGCTGCTGACGCGCTGCCTGCGGGCCCGCTGGTTCGGGGCGAGGGCCGGGGCCGGGCAGCTGGTCGCGGACGGAGGGCGACTCACGCGGGCTTCAGGCTCGCAGCTTGGTCTTCCGGCCTCCTGGTGTCGCTCGCAGCCCGACCCTCTCATGTCCATCCATCCCACCGACCGGCGACGATCGCAACCTGGACCTCCGACCGACTGGTGGCGCTCTTGGTGCCTGCAGTTCAGACCTCCGACCGACTGGCGTCGCTCTCAGACCGACCTGCAGTTCAGACCTCCGACCGACTGGTGGCACTGCATGGACGTGCAGTGCGGCCCTCTGGACACGGCGGGGCGCTGCGGGAACCAGCAGTTCAGTCCTCCCACCTCCTGGTGTCGCTCTCGGACCGGCCTGCAAGTCGGACCTCCGACCGATGGATGGCACAGTCAACTGCATTTCAGTCCTCCCACCTACGGGGAGCGCTCACCACCTGACATGCCGCCGCGCGGACCTCCCGCCGCTGGGGGGCACTGCTGGGGGGACGTGCAACGCGGACCTCCGGACACGGGGAGGCGATCGCGGGAGGGCCGGCGGCCGCAGGACTGGATGCTGGGGACCGTGGCAGGACTCGGCACCCTGGCCGCCGCCCTGGTCTACTGCTCCAGCACGACGGCCGGCTCCCAGGGTGAGTGTCGGCTCCACCGAGAACAGAACGGGTGGAAGAATCCGGCGGGTCGGGCAGCATCTGCGGAAGCAATGGGCCGTCGAAGCATAGAAAATAGTAGCAGGAGGAGGCCATTCGGCTCTTCGAGCCAGCACCGCCATTCAATACGATCATGGCTGATCATCCAGAATCAGTAACCCCGTTCCTGCTTTAGGAGCAGGCCATTCAGCCCTTCGAGCCAGTACCGCCATTCAATGTGATCATGGCTGATCATCCACAATCAGTACCCCGTTCCTGCCTTCTCCCCACATCCCTTGATTCCATGAGCCCGAAGAGCTCTATCTGACTCTCTCTTGAATACATCCAGAGAATTGGCCTCCACTGCCTTCTGTGGCAGACAATAGACAATAGGTGCAGGAGGAGGCCATTCGGCCATTCGAGCCAGCACCGCCATCCAATATAATCACGGCTGATCATCCAGAATCAGTAACCCCATTCCTGCCTTCTCCCCATATCCCTTGATTCCGTTAGCCCCAAGAGCTAAATCTATCTCTCTCTTGAAAACATCCAGTGAATTGGCCTCCACTGCCTTCTGTGGCAGAGAATTCCACAGATTCACAACTCTCTGGGTGAAGAAGTTTTTCCTCATCTCAGTCCTAAATGGCCTACCCCTTATTCTTAAACTGTGTGACCCCTGGTTCTGGACTTCCCCCAACATTGGGAACATTTTTCCTGCATCTAGCCTGTCCAATCCCTAAAGATACCACTAGACTCATGAACAGTTTCTTCCCTGCTGGTGACCGCACTCTGGTTGTGATAGAATGGTTCAGTTGCCTGATAACAGCCGGGAAGAAACTGTCCCTGAACCTGGAGGTGTGCGTTTTCACACTTCTACACCTTTTGCCTGATGGGAGAGTTGAGATGGGGTAGATGTAATGTAGATGGGATATGTTGGCCGGTGTGGGCATGTTGGGGCTGTTTCCACGCTGTACGACTCTATGACAAACTCTAGAACTTGAGTGATGGTTCTATCAAGATGTTGTCAAGGGAACATTTTTCCTGCCTTCCTTTAGAATTTTATATGTTTCTCCAGTATAAGATCTCCTCTCACCCTTCTAAATTCCAGTGTACACAAGCCCAGTCGACCCATTCTTTCATCATTTGTCAGTCCCGCCTCCCGGGAATTAACCTGGTGAACCTACGCTGCACTGCCTCAATAGCAAGAATGTCCTTCCACAAATTAGGAGACCAAAATTGCACACAATACTCCAGGTGCGGTCTCACCAGGGCCCTGTAGAACTGCAGTAGGACCTCCTTGCTCCTAAACTCAAATCCTCTCACAATGAAGGCCAATATGCCATTAGCTTTCTTCACTGCCTGCCGTACCTGCATGCTTGCTTTCAGTGACTGATGTACAAGCACACCCAGGTCTCGTTGCACCTCCCCTTTTCCTAATCTGACACCATTCAGATATTCAGATAAAGACTCTGAAGGAGGGTCTCGAACCGAAATGTCCCCCATTTCTTCTCTCCAGAGATGCTGCCGGTCCTGCTGTGTTACTCCAGCATTTTGTGTCCTCCATTCCGATAATTGCTTCCTGTTCTTGCCACTAAAGTGGATAACCTCACATTTATCCACATTATACTGCATCAGCCATGCATCTGCCCACTCACACAACCTGTCCAAGTCACCCTGCAACCTTATAGCATCCTCATCGCAGCTCACAAAGCCACCCAGCTTTGCGTCATCCGCAAGCTTGGATATGTTACATTTAATTATTTCATCTAAATCGTTAATATATAGTGTAAATAACTGGGATCCCAGAACCGAGCCTTGCGGCCCCCCACTAGTGAGATGTGTGCAGTGCAGTGAGATGTGTGCAGTGCAGTGAGGTGAGGTGTGCGCAGTGCAGTGAGGTGGGTGGGTGAGGTGTGTGCAGTGCAGTGAGGTGTGTGCAGTGCAGTGCAGTGAGGTGTGCGCAGTGCAGTGAGGTGTGCGCAGTGCAGTGAGGTGTGCGCAGTGCAGTGAGGTGTGCGCAGTGCAGTGAGGTGAGGTGTGCACAGTGCAGTGAGGTGTGCGCAGTGCAGTGAGGTGAGTGCAGTGAGGTGTGTGCAGTGCAGTGAGGTGTGCGCAGTGCAGTGAGGTGTGTGCAGTGAGGTGTGTGCAGTGCAGTGAGGTGTGCGCAGTGCAGTGAGGTGAGTGCAGTGAGGTGTGTGCAGTGCAGTGAGGTGTGTGCAGTGAGGTGTGTGCAGTGCAGTGAGGTGAGTGCAGTGAGGTGTGTGCAGTGCAGTGAGGTGTGTGCAGTGAGGTGAGGTGTGTGCAGTGCAGTGAGGTGTGCGCAGTGCAGTGAGGTGAGCGCAGTGCAGTGAGGTGTGTGCAGTGCAGTGAGGTGTGTGCAGTGCAGTGAGGTGAGGTGTGCACAGTGCAGTGAGGTGTGTGCAGTGCAGTGAGGTGTGTGCAGTGCAGTGAGGTGTGCGCAGTGCAGTGAGGTGAGTGCAGTGAGGTGTGTGCAGTGCAGTGAGGTGTGTGCAGTGAGGTGTGTGCAGTGCAGTGAGGTGAGTGCAGTGAGGTGTGTGCAGTGCAGTGAGGTGTGTGCAGTGAGGTGAGGTGTGTGCAGTGCAGTGAGGTGTGTGCAGTGCAGTGAGGTGAGCGCAGTGCAGTGAGGTGTGTGCAGTGCAGTGAGGTGTGTGCAGTGCAGTGAGGTGAGGTGTGTGCAGTGCAGTGAGGTGTGTGCAGTGAGGTGAGGTGTGTGCAGTGCAGTGAGGTGAGCGCAGTGCAGTGAGGTGTGTGCAGTGCAGTGAGGTGTGTGCAGTGCAGTGAGGTGAGGTGTGTGCAATGCAGTGAGGTGTGTGCAGTGCAGTGAGGTGAGTGCAATGAGGTGTGTGCAGTGAGGTTGGGTGGGTGTGGTGAGGTGGGTGGGTGAGGTGAGGTGAAGTGGGTGGGTGAGGTGAGGTGAGGTGTGTGCAGTGCAGTGAGGCCGTACCTGCATGCTTGTTTTCAGTGACTGATGTACAAGGGCACCCAGATCTCGTTGCACCTCCCCTTTTCCTAAAGGGGTGGGTGAGGTCGGTGGGTGTTTGGGTGGGTGAGGTAGGTGGGTGGGTGAGGTGTGTGGGTGGGTGAGGTGTGTGCAATGCAGTGAGGTGTGCGCAGTGCAGTGAGGTGGGTGGGTGAGGTGAGGTGTGTGCAGTGAGGTGTGCGCAGTGCAGTGAGGTGGGTGGGTGAGGTGAGGTGTGTGCAGTGAGGTGTGCGCAGTGCAGTGAGTGGGGTGGGTGAGGTGGGTGGGTGAGGTGAGGTGTGCGCAGTGCGGTGAGGTGAGGTGTGCGCAGTGCGGTGAGGTGAGGTGGGTGCAGTGCAGTGAGTGAGGTGGGTGGGTGAGGTGAGGTGTGCGCAGTGCGGTGAGGTGAGGTGGGTGCAGTGCAGTGCAGTGAGTGAGGTGGGTGGGTGAGGTGAGGTGTGCGCAGTGCGGTGAGGTGAGGTGGGTGCAGTGCAGTGAGGTGCCTCCTGTGTTCTCTCCCCACAGGTCAAGCATTGCTGGAAGCCGCTCGACTGAACAACGTGCCTGAGATCCGCAGGTAGGGATTAGTTTGGTTTTAGTTTCGAGATACAGCGCAGAAACAGGCCCACCGGGTCCGCGCCAACCAGCGATCCCCGCCCATGTTCGAGTATCTGAAGGGGCCGCTCCTCGAGTTTTGGCTCCGTTTTAGCCCCTCGCTCCTGATATTTGGGCTCTCGGTACAGGGGGGGGGGGGGTGGGTGGGATCGGGAAGGAGGAGGGGGTCTCCCTGTGGGTCTGCTCCTAGGCCTGGCCAAGATGGCCGTTCGCGGGTCCAGGCAGCAGGTGGTCGTTGGCCGCACAGGGATCGGCTGCCCGCCCCTGTTCCGGGCCCACGTCCGTGCACGCGTGACCCTGGAGAGGGAACACGCGGTGCCCACGGGGACGCTGGAGGCTTCCGTGACCGCTGGTCGCCGCGGGGGATCGAGCGTAACACTGATAATGACGACGTTATTTTAAAATTGACGACTGTTAGACAATAAACAATAGGTGCAGGAGGAGGCCATTCGGCCCTTCGAGCCAGCACCGCCATTCAATGTGATCATGGCTGATCATTCTCAATCAGTACCCCGTTCCTGCCTTCTCCCCATACCCCCTGACTCCACTATCCTTAAGAGCTCTATCTAGCTCTCTCTTGAATGCATTCAGAGAATTGGCCTCCACTGCCTTCTGAGGCACAGAATTCCGCAGATTCACAACTCTCTGACTGAAAAAGTTTTTCCTCATCTCTGTTCTAAATGGCCGACCCCTTATTCTTAAACTGTGGCCCCTTGTTCTGGACTCCCCCAACATTGGGAACATGTTTCCTGCCTCTAACGTGTCCAACCCCTTAATAATCTTATATGTTTCAATAATATCTCCTCTCATCCTTCTAAATTCCAGTGTATACAAGCCTAGTCGCTCCAGTCTTTCAACATACGACAGTCCCGCCATTCCGGGAATGTTGGTTTGTAAACTACCGCAAAGGCAGTTTTGATCGTGTTACCCTTCTGTATGTGTTTGTTTTTGTTTCCTGAATAAAAGTATTTGTATTATATAAATTTTTAAAAAGGTGTCGGACCCAGCACTCCACCCCGCCTGCAGTTACCCACCACCCCACTTGGGGGAGCTGCTGGTCCATCTCCCACTCCATCCACAGGTTCACCAGCCATTCATTCCCAACAGGTACCTGCAATGTGGAGCAAGGATCTGCAGATGCTGGTTTAAACCGAGGAGAGACACAGAATGCTGGAGGGAGTAACTCGAACAGCATCTCTGGATAGAAGGGATGGGTGACTTGCTTTCCCTCCCTCTCTCTCTCCATCCCTCACCCCATCCCAGTTCTCTGACTAAAGACAGACACAAAATGCTGGAGTAACTCAGCGGGACAGGCAGCATCTCTGGAGAGAAGGAATGGGTGCAGAAGAGAGGGGCACAGAAACACACCGACACACAGGCAGAGAGAGAAACAGGCTTCTCCAGTCCAAAGAAGGGTCTCCACCCGAAACGAGATGGTTCATTGTTCATGGTCTGAAGAAGGGTCTCGTCCTGAAACGTCACCCATTCCTTCTCTCCAGAGATGCTGCCTGACCCGCTGAGTTACTCCGGCATTTTGTGTCTATCTGAGGTACATGTAATTCCACTGACTGAGTGCAGAGGGAGGGAGAACACAGAAAACCTCACCAGCATGTTGATATAATCTCTTTTTTAAAGCTGTTTCCTCTTCTTACCTTTCACATCGAGAATGTTTGTTTCTGTGTGTGTGTTTCTGTCCCCCCCCCTCTGTCCCCCCATCTGTCCCCCTCTCTGTCCCCCTCTCTGTCCCCCTATCTCCCTCTCCCCCTGCCTCCCTCTCCCCCTGCCTCCCTCTCCGCCTTGCTCTGTCTCTCTGTGTCTGCCCCACTCTTCGCCTGCCTCACTCACTCTCTATATCTCTCTCTGCTTCTCTCTCTCACTCGTTCTTCCTGTTCCAGCCATGTTAAATCAGGTTGTTGTCGTGGGCGATTTTAACGTTCCCAATATAGACTGGGAAAATCATAGCGTGAAGTGTTTAGATGGGGTGCAATTCCTCAAAAGTGTTTGGGAGAGTTTTCTTAAGCAGTATGTGGAGCCCCCCACACGTGAGAGGACAACGCTGGATCTAGTATTGGGAAATTGGGAAGGGCAAGTTCATGAAGTGTGTGTGGAGGAGCCTTTTGGGACCAGTGACCACAGATCGATTAGGTTTAAGATAGTTATGGATCGGGACAGAGAGGGTCCACGTGTTAAAATGCTCAACTGGGGTAAGGCCAACTTTGAGGGTATGAGTGAAGGTCTCGCTCAAGTTGACTGGAGCAGGTCATTAGAGGGGAAAGGAACATCGGCCAAGTGGGATGTCTTTAAAAGTGTACTGAAGAAAGCTCAGGATGTGTACCCTGTACGTCCCCGTTAGAGTGAAAGGCAAAGCAGGCAAACGTAAGGAAGCTTGGCTGACGAGGGAAATTGAGACGTTAGTCAAAAACAAGAAGGGACAGGTGTCGGCAGCTGGGATCAAGTACATCCCTGGAGGAGTTTCGGGAACTAAGGAGTAAACTAAAAAAGGAAATCAAAGGGAACAGGAGATAGCTCTGGCGGGCGGCATTAAGGACAATCCCAAAAGATTTTATAAATACATAAGGGGGAAAAGGGTAACTAGAGAGAGAGTGGAATCAAAGTGGTCACCTCTGTGTGGAGCCACAGGAGGTGGGCAAGGTCCTCAATGAGTATTTCTCCTCTGTATTTACCGAGGAGAAAGACAGTAGGACAGAGGAACTTGGGGCAGTCACTGGAAGTGTCTTGAGAACAGTCAGGGTCACTGTAGAAGAAGTACTCAAGATACTGTCGTGTTTGAAGGTAGACACATCTCCAGGGCCTGATCAGATATATCCGAGGACATTGTGGGAAACTAGAAAGGACATTGTGGGAGCCCTGGTTGAAATGTACGAGTCGTCCTTAAACACAGGAGAGGTGCCGGAAGACTGGAGGGTGGCAAATGTTGTGCCTCTTTTCAAGAAGGGCAGCAGGGAAAATGCTGGGAACTCTAGGCCGGTGAGCTTAACATCTGTAGTTGGTAAGTTACTGGAGAGCATTCTGAGGGATAGGTTATACAGGCATTTGGATGGGCAGGGGCTGATTAGGGACAGTCAGCATGGTTTTGTACGTGGGAGGTCGTGTCTCACAATCTGAGTTGTTTGAAGACTTGAGCAAAAAGGTCGATGAGGGCGGAGCTGTAGATGTTGTGTACATGGACTTCAGTAAGACGATCGACAAGGTTCCGCATGGTAGGCTGCTCTGGGACGTTAGATCGCATGGGATCCAAGGAGAGATGGCTGAATGGACAGAAAATTGGCTCCATGGAAGGAAGCAGAGGGTGATGGTGGAAGGTTGCTTCTCAGACTGGAGGCCTGTGACTAGTGGTGTGCCTCAGGGTTCGGTGCTGGACCCGTTACTGTTTGTCATCTACATTAATGATTTGGATGAGAACGTACAGGGCAAGATTAGCAAGTTTGCTGATGATACAAAAGTGGGTGGTTTTGCAGATAGTGAAGATGGTTGTGAACGATTGCAGCAGGATCTGGATCGATTGGCCAGGTGGGCAGAGAAATGGTTGATGGAATTTAACGCAGAGAAGCGTGAGGTGTTGCATTTTGGGACGTCTAACATGGGCAGGACCTGCACAGTGAATGGCAGGCCTCTGGGTAGTGTTGTAGAGCAGAGGGATCTAGGAGTACAGGTACATGGTTCCTTGAAGGTGGAGTCGCAGGTACATAAGGTGGTCAAAAAGGCTTTTGGCACTTTGGCCTTCCCCAGTCAGAGTATTGAGTATAGAAGTTGGGAGGTCATGTTGCAGTTGTATAAGACGTTGGTGAGGCCGCATTTAGAATATTGTGTTCAGTTCTGGGCACCATGTTATAGGAAAGATATTGTCAAGCTTGAAAGGGAACAGAGAAGATTTATGAGGATGTTGCCAGGACTAGAGGGTGTGAGATACAGAGGTTGAGCAGGCTGGGTCTCTATTCCTTGGAACGCAGGAGGATGAGGGGAGATCTTATAGAGCTGTACAAAATCATGAGAGGAATAGATCGGGTAGATGCACAGAGTCTCTTGCCCAGAGTAGGGGAATCGAGGACCAGAGGACATAGGTTCAAGGTGAAGGGGAAAAGATTTAATAGGAATCCGAGGGGTAACTTTTCCACACAAAAGGTGGTGGGTGTATGGAACAAGCTGCCAGAGGAGGTAGTTGAGACTGGGACTATCCCATCGTTTAAGAAACAGTTGGACAGGTACATGGATAGGACAGGTTTGGAGGGATCTTATAGAGACGTATAAAATTATAAAGGGACTGGACAAGTTAGATGCAAGAAAATTTTTCCCAATGTTGGGGGTCCAGAACCAGGGGCCACACAGTCTAAGAATAAAGGGGAGGCCATTTAAAACTGAGGTGAGAAGGAACTTTTTCACCCAGAGAGTTGTGAATTTGTGGAATTCTCTGCCACAGAAGGCAGTGGAGGCCGATTCACTGGATGGATTTAAGAGAGTTAGATAGAGCTCTAGGGGCTAGCGGAATCAAGGGATATGGGGAGAAGGCAGGCACGGGTTACTGATTGTGGACGATCAGCCATGATCACAATGAATGGCGGTGCGTACAGGCTCGAAGGGCCGAATGGTTCAAGGTGAAGGGGAAAAGATTTTATAGGAATCCGAGGGGCAACTTTTGCACACAAAAGGTGGTGGGTGTATGGAACGAGCTGCCAGAGGAGGTAGTTGAGGCTGGGACTATCCCATCGTTTACGAAACAGTTAGACAGGTACATGGATAGGACAGGTTTGGAGGGATATGGACCAAGCGCAGGCAGGTGGGACTAGGGTACCTGGGACATTGTTGGCCAGTGTGGGCGAGTTGGGCCGAAGGGCCTGTTTCCACACTGTATCACTCTGTGACTCTATGTTCAGACTCTCTAGTCCTGGCAACAGCCTCGTCAATCGTCCCTGCACCCTTTCCAGCTGGCACCACCATCTTAGCTATGACATGGTGCCCAGAACTGAACACAATACAGTCACTCCTCAACTTACGATGGGGTCACGTTCCATCGGAAACCAAAAATATCGTGCGTTGAAATGCATTTAATACACCCGATCACGTGGCCGGAAGCGAGCAGCGGCTCGTTAACGGTTGCACCATCGCAACGTTGAAATATCGTAAGTCGAAGCATCGTAAGCCGGGGAGCATCTGTACTCTAAATGTGGCCTCACCAAAGTCTTACTGTATACCACTACAACCTGACCTCCCAACCTCTATACGCAGTGCTCTGACTGATGGCGGCCAAAGTGCTGAGAGCCTTTTTTGACCACCTGCGACACAGCTTTCAAGGCTTAAAGCTCCATGTCAAACATAGCTTGCACAAAACACGGGCTTTGTGAGGGAGCAGGCAGTAATAGCCTGTCCAATTCAGTTCAGTTTATGGTCACGTGTACCGAGATACCGCAAAAAGCTTTTGTTGCGTGCTGACCAGTCAGCGGAAAGACAAGACATGATTACAATCGATCCGTCCACAGTGTACAGATACATGATAAGGGAATAACGTTTAGTGCAAGGTAAAGCCAGAAAAGTCTGGTCAAGGATAGTCCGAGGGTCACCAATGAGGTAGATAGTAGTTCAGCACTGCTCTCTGGTTGTGGTAGGATGGTTCAGTTGCCTGATACAGCCGGGAAGAAACTGTCCCTGTATCTGGAGGTGTGCGTTTTCACACTTCTGTACCACTTGCCCTGATGGGAGAGGGGTGAGACTGGTCCTTGATTATGCTGCTGGCCTTGCCGAGGCAGCATGAAGAACAAATAGAGTCAATGGAAGGGAGGTAGACACTAAAAGCTGGAGTAACTCAGTGGGCCAGATAGCATCTCTGGATAAAAGGAATAGGTGAATTTCGGGTCGAGATCCTTCTTCAGACTGGTTGGTTTGTGTGATGGTCTGGGCTGCGTCCACAATTCACTGCAATTTCTTGCGGTCTTGGATGGAGCTGTTCCCAAACCAAGCTGTGATTCGTGCCAGCGGCTTTCAATCAGAAGTGATCTCCTCCCTTCGTGGGTGAGGCTGATGAGGAGGGATGTCACTAAAAAGAACCATATTTAGGTTTATTATTGTCATGTGTACTGAGGTACAGTAAAAAGCTTTGTGTTGTATTTTGCATCCTCTGGTTCTCGCTTTTCAAAAAAAAACGTTTTCACCCAGAGAGTTGTGAATCTGGAATTCTCTGCCACAGAAGGCAGTGGAGGCCAATTCACTGGATGGATTTAAAAGAGAGTTAGATAGAGCTCTAGGGGCTAGCAGAATCAAGGGATATGGGGAGAAGGCAGGCACGGGTTACTGATTGTGGATGATCAGCCGTGATCACAATGAATGGCGGTGCTGGCTCGAAGGGCCAAATGGCCTCCTCCTGCACTTATTTTCTATGTTTCCCCTGCTCTGGGCAAAAGGCTCCATGCATTTACCCAATCTATTCTTCTCATTGTGGAAACAGGCCCTTCGGCCCAACTTGCCCACACCGGCCAACATGCCCCAATCTACACTAGTCCCACCTGCCCGCGTTTGGTCTTAATCCCTCTAAACCATGTACCATGTATCCATGTACCTGTCTAAATGACGTTTAAACATTGCGATAGGCACCTGCAATGGTATCTTCATCATGTAGCTCTGACGCTATGTTCATAAGTTGTAGGAACAGAATGAGGCCATTCGGCACATCTAGTCTACTCCACCATTCAATCATGGCTGATCTATCTTTCCATCTTAACCCCATTCTCCTGCCTTCTCCCCATAACCCCTGACACCTGTACCAACCCAGAGCCTATCAATCTCCGCCTTAAAAATACCCAATAACGGTCTCCACAGCCTTCTGTGGCAATGAATTCCACAGATTCACCACCCTCTGACTAAAGAAATTTCTACTCAACTTCCTAAAAGAATGTCCTTTAATTCTGAGTCTATGGCTTCTGTTCTTAGCCTCTCCACTGTATTCTACGACTGAAGACACAGAGTGCTGGAGTAACTCAGCGGGTCAGGCAGCATCTGTGGAGAACATGGATAGGTGACGTTTCATAGAGTGCTGGAGTAACTCAGCGGGTCAGGCAGCATCTCTGGAGAACATGGATAGGTGACGTTTCACAGAGTGCTGGAGTAACTCAGCGGGTCAGGCAGCATCTCCGGAGAACATGGATAGGTGACGTTTCACAGAGTGCTGGAGTAACTCAGTGGGTCAACAAGGGTGAATTTTCGGGTTGGGACCTTTCTTCACACTTAAGTCTTCGTGTTCTCCAGAGATGCTGCCTGACCCGCTGAGTCCACTCCGCCATTCAACCATGGCTGATCTCTGCCTCCTAAACCCATTTTCCTGCCTTCTCCCCATGGCCCTTGACACCGATTCTAATCAAGAATTTGTCTAAAAAGAGCTCCCTTTAATTCTGAGGCTGTGCCCTCTGGTCCTAGACTCTCCCACTAGTGGAAACATCCTCTCCACATCCACTCTATCCAGGCTGCTCACTGTTCTGTAAGTTTCAATGAGGTCTCCCCTCATCCTTCTAAACTCCAGTGAGTGCAGGCCCAGTACCGACAAACACTCGTCATATGCTAACCCACTCATTCCTGGGATCATTATTGTAAACCTCCTCGTGTCCCTCTCCAGAGCCAGCACGTCCTTCCTCAGATACCGGGCCCAGATTTGCCACAGTCCTCAATACGATACGATAGAACTTTATTTATCCCAGGAGGGAAATTAATCTGCCAAGTCATAAAAAACACAAAATACATGAAACATGAAATTAAAGTGAAGAGTGGAAAGGCTTGGGGGATGTGCAAAGATTGAGGAGAGGGGGAGGGGAGGGGGAGGTGAGGGGAGTCAGTCTCAGTCTACCCCACGACAGAAGAGGGAGGAGTTGCACAGTTTGATAGCCACAGGGAAGAAGGATCTCCTGTGTCGTTCTGTGCTGCATCTCGGTGGGACCAGTCTGTTGCTGAAGGTGCTCCTCAGTTTGACCAGTGTGTCACAGAGGGAGGGGGTGAGCTGTATTGTCCAGGATGCTCCACAGTTTGACCAGTGTGTCACAGAGGGAGGGGGTGAGCTGTATTGTCCAGGATGCTCCTCAGTTTGACCAGTGTGTCACAGAGGGAGGGGGTGAGCTGTATTGTCCAGGATGCTCTGCAGTTTGAGGAGCATCTTCCCCTCCAAATGCAGCCTGACCAGCACCTTATACACCGACCCACTAAAACATTATGACCCGATGAGCCAAAACATTCTGACCACCTGCCTAATATGCTGTTGGTCCTCCGTGTGCAGCCCCATACGCAGCAGGGCGCGATGCACTGTGTATTGTGACACATTGTGGAGTCATTTAAGTTCCTTGGAACCATCATCTCCAGGGACCTTAAACGGGGGGCCACCGTCGACTCCACAGTCAAAAAGGCCCAACAGAGGATGTACTTCCTGCGGCAGCTGAGGAAACACAATCTGCCACAGGCAATGATGGTCCAATTCTATACTGCTATCATAGAGTCTGTCCTCACCTTCTCCATCATGGTCTGGTTTGGCTCAGCCACCAAGCACGACATCCGGAGGCTGCAACGGATCGTTCGCACAGCTGAGAAGGTTGTTGGCTGCAACCTTCCCCCCATTGACGAACTGTACACTGCAAGGGCCAGGAAGCGAGCAGGCAAGATCATCTCTGACCCCTCTCACCCTGGCCACAAACTCTTCGAAGCACTTCCCTCTGGAAGGCGACTCCGGACTGTCAAAGCAGCCACAGCCGGACATAAACACAGCTTCTTTCCACGAGTGACAGTTCTACTCAAAGTCTGTGGTCTCTTTTTCGCTCTGGTTTATTTTCACCCACATGTTTAGACCGTAATGTTGTATCCTTATTGTTTTGATGTGGTTATGCTTTATTCTTAATTGTTAACTGTATGTTTGTGTTGTCATTTGTGAGCGGAGCACCAAGGCACATTCCTTGTATCTGCACATACTTGGCCAACAAACTTATTCATTCATTCATTCATTCCTCCCGCGACCACCATTAACATTTTCTGTGACTTGTGCCACAGTCGACCTTCTGTCGGTTCGGACCAGACGGGGTAGCCTTCGTTGCCCTCGCGCATCGATGAGCCTTGGGCGCCCAACACCCTGTCTGTCGCCGGTTTGTGGTTTGTCCCTCCTCGGACCACTGTCGGTCGGTACTCACCACTGCTGACCGGGAGCACCCCACAAGCCTTGCCGTTTCACAGATGCTCTGACCCAGTCGTCTGGCCATAACAATTTGGCCCTTGTCAAAGTCGCTCAGGTCTTTACTCCTGCCCATTTCTCCTGCATCCAACACATCAACTTCAAGAACTGACTGTTCACTTGCTGCCTAATATATCCCACCCCTTGACAGGTGCCATTGTAACGAGATAACCAACGTTATTCACTTTGCCTGTCAGCGGTCATAATGTTTTGGCTGATCGCTGTAGACGTCTCAGCGTTACATCACCTGTCGAGGGCAGCCAGCTGAGCAAGGGGGTGGGGAGAGGGTGGAATCACTGATCCCAAACACAAACACAGTCCCTGCCGTCCCCCCGGCCTGAGTCTGGATCCTGTGGTCGGTCACCCAGAACGGTGGGTCAAGGTGGGACTGAGTGACACGGCCATCTGGCAGCGAGCTGACTGACGAAGGAAGGAAGGAAGCACACGTGTATTAGTTTTAGTTTAAGACAGACACAGAGTGCTGGAGTAAATAGACAATAGGTGCAGGAGGAGGCCATTCGGCCCTTCGAGCCAGCACCACCATTCAATGTGATCATGGCTGATCATTCTCAATCAGTACCCCGTTCCTGCCTTCTCCCCATACCCCCTGACTCCGCTATCATTAAGAGCTCTATCTAGCTCTCTCTTGAATGCATTCAGAGAATTGGCCTCCACTGCCTTTTGAGGCAGAGAATTCCACAGATTCACAACTCTCTGACTGAAAAGGTTTTTCCTCATCTCAGTTCTAAATGGCCTACCCCTTATTCTTAAACTGTGGCCCCTGGTTCTGGACTCCCCCAACATTGGGAACATGTTTCCTGCCTCTGACGTGTCCAATCCCTTAATAATCTTATACGTTTCGATAAGATCCCCTCTCATCCTTCTAAATTCCAGTGTATACAAGCCTAGTCGCTCCAGTCTTTCAACATATGACAGTCCCGCCATTCCGGGAATTAACCTAGTAAACCTACGCTGCACGCCCTCAATAGCAAAATCAGTGGGACAGGCAGCATCTCTGGAGAGAAGGAATAGGAGACGAGTTGAAGAAGGGTCTTGACCAGAAACGTTACCCATTCCTCCCCTCCTGCTGAGTTACTCCAGCATTTTGTGCCTACCTTCGATTTAAATCAGCATCTGCAGTTCTTTCCTACACATTGGTTTTAGTTTAGTTTAGAGATGCAGCGCAGAAACAGGCCCTTCAGCCCACACAGTCAATGCCGACCAGTGATCCCCACACAGTCAGTGCCGACTAGTGATCCCCACACAGTCAGTGCCGACCAGTGATCCCCACACAGTCAGTGCCGACCAGTGATCCCCACACAGTCAGTGCCGATCAGTGATCCCCACACAGTCAGTGCCACCCAGTGATCCCCACACAGTCAGTGCCGACCAGTGATCCCCACACAGTCAGTGCTGACCAGTGATCCCCACACAGTCAGTGCCGCCCAGTGATCCCCACACAGTGGCACTATCCTACACACGCTAGGGACAATTTTTACATTTACCGAGCCAATTAACCTACAAACCTGCACGTCTTTGGAGCGTGGGAGGAAACCGAAGGTCTCGGAGAAAACCCATGCAGGTCACGGGGAGAACGTGCAAACTCCGTACAGACAGCACCCGAAGTCAAGCTCTGGTGCAGTAAGGCGGTAGCTCTACCGCTACGCCACCGTGCCGCCCAATTACTTTAGTTTTATTTATTGTCATATGTACCGAGGTACAGTAAAAAGCCTTTTGCATGCTATCCATTCAGCAGGAAGACTAGACACGATTACAATCAAACCATCCGCTGTGTGCAGATACAGGATAAAGGGAATAGATCAGATAGTGCATGATAAAGTCCAGTGGGAAGATACTGTCCCTGAATCTGGAGGTGTGCGTTTTCACACTTCTGTACCTCTTGCCCTGATGGGAGAGGGGAGAAGAGGGAGTGGCCGGGGTGAGACTGGTCCGTGATGATGCTGCTGGCCTTGCCGAGGCTGCGTGAGGTGTAGATGGAGTCAGTGGAAGGGAGGTTGGTTTGTGTGATGGTCTGGGCTGTGTCCACAACTCTGCGGTTTCTCGCGGGTCTTGGATGGAGCCGTTCCCAGACCGTACAGACACGCACATCTTTGGAATGTGGGATGATACCAGAACACCCGGAGGAAACCCACGCATTCACGCTGAGAACGTGCAAACTCCGTACGGACAGCACCCGTAGTCAGGATCGAACCTGAGTCCCTAGCGCTGTGAGGCAGCAATCCAATCTCTGCCCCACTGTGGCCATCCCACTGTACAGGATCAAGTTCCTTTAAGGTTCTGGACACCCCATCTAATGGCATGTTGGCCTTCATAACTAGAGGATTTGAGTATAGGAGTAAAGAGGTCCTTCTGCAGTTGTACAGGGCCCTAGTGAGACCGCACCTGGAGGTTCACCAGGTTAATCCCCAGGATGGCGGGATTGTCATAGGAGGAAAGATTGGAAAGACTGTATACACTGGAATTTAGAAGGATGAGAGGGGATCTTATCGAAACGTATAAGATTATTAAGGGGTTGGACACGTTAGAGGCAGGAAACATGTTCCCAATATTGGGGGAGTCCAGAACCAGGGGCCACAGTCCAAGAATAAAGGGGAGGCCATTTAAAACTGAAGTGAGAAGAATATTTTTCACCCAGAGAGTTGTGAATTTGTGGAATTCTCTGCCACAGAAGGCAGTGGAGGCCAATTCACTGGATGAATTTAAAAGAGAGCTAGATAGAGCTCTTGGAGCTAGTGGAATCAAGGGATATGGGGAGAAGGCAGGCACGGGTTACTGATTGTGGATGATCAGCCATGATCACAATGAATGGCGGTGCTGGCTCAAAGGGCCAAATGGCCTCCTCCTGCACCTATTTTCTATGTTTCTATCTTAGGAAACGCTTCTTCACCTTGCTTCACTGCATACACCTTGATCACAGAGCCAGTTAATTCACAGGATCTGTGCAAGCAGACTTTACAATTAACCCTCCAGTTGTCGGTGTCATTCTAGTCCAGCCATGCGGTGTACAAGCGTGTGTTACATTAGAACGTGCCAGATGGGGTGGAGATGGGTGTAAATCAGTTCAGGTATCTTTGAGTGAAGTAGGTGACTACATTTAACGGTATCACTTAACACATCTGCAGATGGAACCCATCTGTCCCTGACTAAATAGAGACGTGTTCCCACACCCTGGGTTATTCCCCCTCCCCGCTCCCGTCCGGCAGAAGGTGCAGAAGCTTGAAAGCGAGCACTACCACACTCCATCACAGGAGACATCTATTATAAACCCGCAGGCATCAGTCTGAAGAAGGGTCTCGACCCGAAACGTCACCCATTCCTTCTCTCCAGACATGCTGCCTGTCCCACTGAGTTACTCCAGCATTTTGTGTCTGTCTTCTATGATAAACCCATTGAATCCCACAGCTATCTAGACTACACAGGCGGTCACGGTGGCAAAGCCTGTAGAGTTGCCGCCTTACAGCAAATGCAGCGCCGGAGACCCGGGTTCAATCCTGACTACGGGCGCTGTCTGTACGGAGTTTGTACGTTCTCCCTGTGACCTGCGTGGGTTTTCTCCGAGATCTTCGGTTTCCTCCCACACTCCCTGTGACCTGCTTCAAAGACGAGCAGGTTTGTAGGTTAATTGGCTTGGTAAATGTAAAAAATTGTCCCTGGTGTGTGTAGGATGGTGTTAGTGTGCGGGGATCGCTGGTCGGCGCGGACCCGGTGGGCCGAAAGGGCCTGTTTCTGTGCTGTATCCTTAAAACTAAATACACTTTTTCCCCACTTCATTCAAAGATCCCTGAACTGAATTACACCCATCTCCAGCATTTTGGATCTATCCACCAAACTCAGGGACAGCTTCTCCCCCTCTGTAATCAGGATGAATTCTGAACGGCCCTTCCATCAGCTAGGGCACTGTCCGATTCACCTCTACCCCACTGCGGACATTGGACTTTGTCTGTGGAACTGGTGCGCTACAATGCTGAGAACTATATTCTGCAGATAGACACAATAGACAATAGGTGCAGGAGGAGGCCATTCGGCCCTTCGAGCCTGTACGCACCGCCATTCAATGTGATCATGGCTGATCATTCTTAATCAGTACCCCGTTCCTGCCTTCTCCCCATACCCCCTGACTCCGCTATCCTTAAGAGCTCTATCTAGCTCTCTCTTGAATGCATTCAGAGAATTGGCCTCCACTGCCTTCTGAGGCAGAGAATTCCACAGATTCACAACTCTCTGACTGAAAAAGTTTTTCCTCATCTCAGTTCTAAACGGCCTACCCCTTATTCTTAAACTGTGGCCGCTGGTTCTGGACTCCCCCAACATTGGGAACATGTTTCCTGCCTCTAACGTGTCCAACCCCTTAATAATCTTATACATTTCGATAAAATCCCCCCTCATCCTTCTAAATTCCATTGTATACAAGCCTAGTCGCTCCAGTCTTTCAACATATGACATTCCCGCCATTCCGGGAATTAACCTAGTAAACCTACGCTGCACGCCCTCAAAAAGCTGGAGTAACTCAGCGGGACAGGCAGCATCTCTGGCGAGAACGAAGAGTGACATTTCGGGTCGAGACCCTCCTTCAGACCCTT
Organism: Rhinoraja longicauda; assembly: GCF_053455715.1. Taxonomy (NCBI): domain Eukaryota; kingdom Metazoa; phylum Chordata; class Chondrichthyes; order Rajiformes; family Arhynchobatidae; genus Rhinoraja; species Rhinoraja longicauda. Next base: position 2,214,083 of record NC_135959.1, read on the forward strand.
ATTCTGCACTCTGTATCTTCCCCTTGGCTCTACCTATTGACTTGATTGTATTGATGTATAGTATTATCTGATCTGTTTGGAAAGCAAAACAAGGCTTTTTATTGTACCTCGGTAAACGTGACAATGATAAACCTGAATGTAACACCTAGAACAAGGAGGAACCACCGGGACTATGATGACGATATACCGATCAGCCAAAACATTATGACCACTGACAGGCGAAGTCAATAACATTGATTATCTTGTTCCAATGGCACCTGTCAAGGGGTGGGATATATTAGGCAGCAAGTGAACAGTCAGTTCTTGAAGTTGACGTGTTGGATGCAGGAAAAATGGGCAGGAGTAAAGACCTGAGCGACTTTGACAACGGCAAAATTGTTATGGTCAGACGACTGGGTCAGAGCATCTGTGAAACGGCAAGGCTTGTGGGGTGCTCCCGGCCAGCAGTGGTGAGTACCGACCGACAGTGGTCCGAGGAGGGACAAACCACAAACCGGCGACCAAGGCTCATCGATGCGCGAGGACAACGAAGGCTATCCCGTCTGGTCCGAACCGACAGAAGGTCGACTGTGGCACAAGTCACAGAAAACGTTAATGGTGGTGACGGGAGGAATGTGTCACAATACACAGTGCATCGCACCCTGCTGCGTATGGGGCTGCACACGGAGGACCAACAGCATATTAGGCAGGTGGGCATAATGTTTTGGCTCATCTGGTGATCATGTATGTGGGGACTATGATGAATACTTGTGTAACTTTGTTTCGCCGCCAATACCTGTGTAATTTGTGCATTGAGTTTTGCTGTATCTAGGTACAAGCCATGATAAAGTATCATTGAATGGGAGGTTGTTGGTGTGGGTTCGATCCTGTGTTTGGAGATACAGCACGGAAACAGGCCCTTCAGCCGACCGAGTCCATTCTGCCCATCGATTACCCGTTCACACTAATTCCATGTTATCCCACTTTCTCATCCACTCCCTCCACTCTAGGGAAAGTTTACAGAGGGCCAATTAGCCGGCAAACCCGCACGTCTTTGGGATGTGGGAAACCGGAACACAGTGGCACAGCGGTAGAGTTGCTGCCTCACAGCGCCAGAGGCCCGGGTTCCATCCTGGCCGCGGGCCCTGTCTGTATGGAGTTTGTACGTTCTCCCCGTGACCAGCGTGGGTTTTCTCCGGGTGCTCCGGTTTCCCCCCACACTCCGAAGGCGTACAGATTTGCAGGTTAATTGGCTTGGGTAAATAAATTGTAAATTGTTCCTGGTGTGTGGGACAGTGCTGGTGTACGGGGCGATCGCAGGCCGGCGCGGACCTAGTGGCCCAGAGGACCTGTTTCCACACTGTGCCAATAAAGTCTAAAAGTCTAAATCCTCACTCAGAGATTAAAGCGTGAGCATTCAAGCCAATACTGCAGAACTGTGAAAGGTATCTTTTAGATGAGGAACTGAGATCACTTGGGCAAAATGATCCTGCACGAAACAGGCCCTTCCACACCAACCCTTGATCACCTGTTCACACTAGTTCCATGTTATCCCACTTTCTAACCCACTCCCTACACACTACGGACAGTCTACAGAGGGATAATTAACCTACATTCATGCACGTCTTTGGGATGTGGGAGGAAACCGGAGCACCCGGAGTGAACCCACAAAGTTCACTCCGTAGTGAGATGCTGGTTTACAGATGCTGGTTTAAATCGAAGGAAGGCACAAAATGCTGGAGTAACTCAGCGGGTCAGGCAGCATCTGTGGAGAGAAGGAATGGGTGACGCTTCGGGGCAAGACCCTTCTTCAGACTCAGTCTGAAGGGTCTCGACCCAAAGTGTCACTCATTCCCTCTCTCCAGAGATGCTGCCTGACCCGCTGAGTTACTCCAGCACTCTGTGAAACATCACCTATCCATGTTCTCCACAGATGCTGCCTGACCTGCTGAGTTACTCCAGCACTCTGTGAAACGTCACCTATCCATGTTCTCCACAGATGCTGCCTGACCTGCTGAGTTACTCCAGCACTCTGTGAAACGTCACCTATCCATGTTCTCCACAGATGCCGCCTGACCCGCTGAGTTACTCCAGCACTCTGTGCCTACCAGTCGCGGGGAGAACGTGCAAACTCCACGCACACACGGTCAGCACCCGGGGGGTCAGGATCGAGCCCGGAACCCATGCTATGAGGCAGCGGCTCTACCTGTAGTGCGGCCTGTAATCTAGTCGCACACAGTTGCTGCACTGACCCAGTTGTGTTGCCTTTCCTGCAGGTTGCTATCGAAGGGGGTTCCCGTCTCACAGAGGCACAAGCTGGGCTGGACGCCACTGATGGTCGCAGCCATGAACAACAACCACAGGTAGGTGCAGTCTCTGCCGACCACAGGCTCGTAAATGATAGCAGCACAATTAGGCCACTCGGCCCATCAAGTCTACTCCACCATTCAATCATGGCTGATCTATCTCTCCCTCCTAACCCCATTCTCCTGCCTTCTCCCCATCACCCCTGTCACCCGCATTGATCAACTGCAACATGACATCCCAACTTCTATCCTCAATACTCTGACTGGTGAAGGCCAACGTGGCAAAGGCCTTTATCTCCACCCTATCTACCTGCGACTCCACCTTCGAGGAACCATGCACCAGCACCCGTAGTTGGGATGGAACTCTACTGCCGCGCCACCGTGTCGCCCACGGGTTACTCCAGCACTCTGTGTTCTGGGCTCCTGCGTGGATGAGGCAGCTTTTGAAAGATGTCTATTGACGAGGGAGGATGGCTGAGCGGGTCTGGGCAGTGGTATTTGAGCTGTGTGCTCTTCACACGCTAATGCATGCATGGTCGGTCGGGGGGAAGGTTTGCCTTCTCTCAGTGCGTCGGCTTCTGAATGAGACGGGCGGAGGGGCGCCCTGCCCTGCCTGGACATGCGGGCCAAACTGTTTCTACTTTGAAATCCAATTTCAGTCCGTGAGCCCCTGAGCAAATTTGCTTTGGAGCCTGGCTGACCCTGGAGAAAGGATGGTTTATCCGCCCCGCCTGCAGTCCATCAGCACAAGGCTTTAATGTCGCAAAACAAGACTGGCGGCAGACCGGGACACAAAGGAGGCAGGATCCACGTTCCCAAGCACTGTGTGTGTGTGTGTGTGTGTGTGTGTGTCGGGGTGTGTGTGAGTGAGTGTGTGTGTGTGAGTGTGTGTTTAGTTTAAAGTCAGGTGTACCGAGGTACAGTGAGAAGCTTTCGTAGCGTGCTATCCAGCCAGCGGAAAGACAATACATGATTACAATCGATCCATTTACAGTGCACAGATACATGATAAGGAATAACTTTCAGTGCAACATAAAGCCAGCAAAATCTGATCAAGGATAGTCCAAGAAAATAACTGCAGATGCTGGTACAAATCGAAGGTATTTATTCACAAAATGCTGGAGTAACTCAGCAGGTCAGGCAGCATCTCAGGAGAGAAGGAATGGGTGACGTTTCGGGACCCGAAACGGGTGTGTGCGTGTGTGTGTGTGTGTCGGGGTGGGTGTGTGTGTGTGTCGGGGTGGGTGTGTGTGTGTGTCGGGGTGGGTGTGTGTATGTGTCGGGGTGGGTGTGTGTGTGTGTCGGGGTGGGTGTGTGTGTGTATGTGTCGGGGTGTGTGTGTGTTTAGTTTATTGTCAGGTGTACCGAGATACAGTGAAAAGTTATTGTTGCATGCTATCCGGTCAGCAGACTATACATGATTACAATCGAGCCATTTACAGTGCACAGATACGTGCATGATAAGGAATAATGTTTAGTGCAAGATAAAGCCAGCAAAGTCTAATCAAGGATAGTCTAAGGGTCATCTATGAGGTAGCTGATAGTAGTTCAGCACTGCTCTCTGGTTGTGTGTGTGTGTGTGTGTGTGTGTGAGTGTGTGAGCGTGAGTGTGTGTGTCAGGGTGTGTGTGTGTCGGTATATGTGTTTGTGTGTCGGGGAGTGTGTGTGTGTGTGTGTGTGTGTCGGGGTGTGTGTATGTTTAGTTTATTGTCAGGTGTACCGAGGTACAGTGAAAAGTTATTGTTGCATGCTATCCGGTCAGCAGACTATACTTGATTACAATCGAGCCATTTACAGTGCACAGATACGTCCATGATAAGGAATAATGTTTAATGCAAGATAAAGCCAGCAAAGTCTAATCAAGGATAGTCCAAGGGTCACCTATGAGGTAGATGATAGTAGTTCAGCACTGCTCTCTGGTTGTGTGTGTGAGCGTGAGTGTGTGTGTCAGGGTGTGTGCGTGTGTATGTGTGTCGGTGTATGTGTGTGTGTGTGTCGGGGTGTGTGAGTGAGTGAGTGTGTTGGGGTGTGTATGGGCGTGCGTGTGTGTCGGTGTGTGTGTGTATCAGGGTGTGTGTGAGTGTGTCGGGGTGTGTGTGAGTGTGTCAGAGTGTGGGTGTGTTTGTGTGTTGGTGTGTGGGGGTGTGTGTGAGTGTGTGTGTGTCGGGGTGTGTGGGGGTGTGTGTGAGTGTCGGGGTGTGTGAGTGTGTCGGGGTGGGTGTGCGTGTGTCAGGGTGTGTGTGTGTCGGGGTGTGTGAGTGTCGGGGTGTGAGTGTGTCGGGGTGTGGGGGTGTGTGTGTCGGAGTGTGTGTGTGTCGGGGTGTGTGTGTGTCGGGGTGTGTGTGTGTGGGGGTGTGTGAGTGTGTCGGGTGTGTATGGGCGTGTGTGTGTGTGTGTATCAGGGTGTGTGTGAGTGTCGGGGTGTGTGTGTCGGGGTGCGTGTGTGTGTGTGTCGGGGTGTGTGTCGGTGTGTGTCGGGGTGGGGGTGTGTGGATGTGCGTGTGTGTGTGTCGGTGTGTGTGTGTGTCGGGGTGTGTGTGTGGGGTGAGTGTGGGTGTCGGGGTGTGTGTGTGTCGGGGGGGTGTGTGTGTCGGGGGGTGTGTGTGTATGTGTCGGGGTGTGTGTGTGCCGGGATGTGTGTGTGTGTGGGTGTGTGTGTGTGTTGGGTGTGTGTGTGTGTGTCGGGGTGCGTGTGGATGTGCGTGTGTGTGTGAGTGTGTCGGGGTGTGTGTGTGTGTGTGTGTCGGTGTGTGTGTGTGTGCGCACGTGCTTAAGTCTCACAGTGGAGGGAGCGTCTGTTCTGTTGTTCGGTTCTGTTTGCTTTCCATGTCCTCCAGCCCGGCCCTTCATCTCTCACCATGTGTGCGTGCAGCCTCTTCAGAAAATCACCCTTTGATGCGTTCGGCCTGCAGGAAGAAGGGGAGAGAAAGGGGACGGGGGACGGATGAGGGGGGGGGTCAGAGCCACACATCGAGGGACGCCGTGTCGCTTTGAAGTCCAGGCCGGTCTGTTTGCGCTCGGAGATTTCAGAGAAAAGTCAGGAGACCGAGGAACATCCTTTGGTCTTTTCTTAAGGTGGGAGCGAGAGAGGGAGGGGGAGGGGGGGGGACAGGGGGAGCAGCAATGGAGTGTGACCGTTTTGTCTGCTCTTGGCTTGTGAGCAAAAGTTTAAGTCAAGAGTCAAGAGTATTTAATCGTCATGTGTACCGACAACAGGACAGTGGAATCCTTACTTGCAGCGGCACTACAGGCCGGTAAACATAAGACAGACACAAAAAGCTGGAGTAACTCAGCGGGGCAGGCAGAGAGAAGGAATGGGTGACGTTTCGGGTCGAAACCCTTTAGTTTAGTTTAGAGATACAGCGCGGAAACAGGCCCTATCGGCCCACCGGGTCCGCGCCGCCCAGCGATCCCCGCACACTAACACTATCCTACACCCACTAGGGACAATTTATACATTTACATTTTCATTAACCTATAAACCTGCACGTCTTTGGAGTGTGGGAGGAAACCTAAGATCTCGGAGAAAACCCACGCAGGTCATGGGGAGAACGTACAAACTCCGTACAGACGGCGCCCGTAGTCGGGATGGAACCCGGGTCTCCGGCGCTGCATTCGCTGTAAGGCGGCAACTCTACCGCTGCACCACTGTGTCGCCCTGCTTCAGACTCAATTGTGAAAACACAATTCATGTAGAAGATGTATAATAAACAAAAATTCAATAAAATAGTGGTAAAGAACCCAAACAACAGGCTAGGCAGGCTCTCTCTGTGTGGATCGATCTGCCAGAGGAGGTAGTTGACACAGGTACAGCTCCACCACTGATTTCCCAGCAACTGGTGGTCTGGCTGGTCAAACGGTCACCTCCTTCCCTCCAGAGATGCTGCCCGTCCCGCTGAGTTACTCCAGCATTGCGCCTCTCCCTTTGGTTTAAACCAGCATCTGCAGTTTTTAGATTTAGAGATACAGCGTGGAAACAGGCCCTTCGGCCCACCGGGTCCGCGCCGCCCAGCGATCCCCGCACACTAACACTACCTTACACACACTAGGGACATTTTTTTACGGGGAGAACGTACAAACTCCGTACAGACAGCACCTGTAGTCGGGATCGAACCCGAGTCTCCGGCGCTGCATTCACTGTAAGGCGGCAACTCTACCGCTGCGCCACCGTTCCTTCCTACACGGATAAAACCAGAGGATCTCTTCATCCGTGTGAGAGCTTTAGAGTGATACAGCACGGACACAGGCCATTCTTGCACAACTTGGCCTGGCCAGCCATCTATGCTAATCCCATCTGCCCGCGTTTGGCCCATTTCATCAGGAATAGGAGTAGAATGAGGCCATTCGGCCCATCAGGTCTACTCTGCCATTCAATCATGGCTGATCTATCTCTCCCTCCTAACCCCATTCTCCTGCCTTCTCCCCATAACCTCTGACACCCGCACTAATCAAGAATCTATCTATCTATCTCTGCCTAAAATATATCCACTGACTTGGCCTCCACAGCCTTCTGTGGCAAAGAATCCCACAGATTCACCACCCTCTGACTAAAGAAATTCCTCATCTCCTTCATTAAAAAAAAGTCCTTTAATTCTGAGGCTGTGAACTCTGGTCCTAGACTCCCTCACTAGTGGAAACATCCTTCCCACATCCACTCTGTCCAATCCTTTCACTGTTCTGTACGTTTCAATGTGGTCCCCCCTGTTACAGTTGGAAATCTGTGACCCCCGGCACACTGGCCTTGGTTGGGAAGGGTGTTGAGTGCAGACGTTGGGACATCACGATGCAGCTGTGCAAGTCATTGGTGAGACCACGCTTGGAGCACTGTGTGCAGTACTGGTCACCCAGCTTGCAGGTTTGTGGGTTCATTGTGCCTCTGTGAACTGCCCCATAGTGTGCAGGGAGTGGGTGAGAAGTTGGAGTAACATAGAACTAGTGTGAACGAGGGTGAACGGTGGCCGGTGTAGGAAAATAACTGCAGGTGCAAATCGAAGGTATTTATTCACAAAATGCTGGACTAACTCAGCGGGTCAGGCAGCATCTTGGAGAGAAGGAATGGGTGAGGTTTCGGGTAGAGACCCTTCTTCAGGCTGATGGCCGGTGTGGGCTCAGTGGGCCAAAGGTCCTGTTTCCACCCTGTGTCTCTCAACTGAATTAATTTCAACGCAAGCAGGTAGGTTTCAATGCAGAGAGCTTTAGGATTATGCAGGAGTACAAGTTGGGAATGGTGCAGGGGAGATTCACCAGGACTTGCAGGCTTGAGTTATAGACTTTACACTTTAGAGATGTTGCCAGGACTAGAGGGTGTAAGGTGTCGGGAGAGGTTGAATCGGCAGGGTCTCTATTCCATGGAGCGCAGGAGGACGAGGGGAGATCTTATAGAGGTGTACAAAATCATGAGAGGAATAGATCGGGTAGATGCACAGAGTCTCTTGCCCAGAGTAGGGGAATCGAGGACCAGAGGACATAGGTTCAAGGTGAAGGGGAAAAGATTTAATAGGAATCTGAGGAGTAACTTTTTCACACAGAGGGTGGTGGGTGTATGGAACGAGCTGCCAGAGGAGGTAGTTGAGGCTGGGACTATCCCATCGTTTAAGAAACAGTTGGACAGGTACATGGATAGGACAGGTTTGGAGGGATATGGACCAAGTGCAGGCAAGTGGGACTAGGATAGCTGGGACATTGTCTACCTACGACTCGACCTTCAAGGAACCATGCACCTGCACTCCTAGATCCCTCTGCTCTACAACACTACCCAGAGGCCTGCCATTCACTGTGTAGGTCCTGCCCATGTTAGACGTCCCAAAATGCAACACCTCACGCTTCTCTGTGTTAAATTCCATCAACCATTCCTCTGCCCACCTGGCCAATCGATCCAGATCCTGCTTCAATCGTTCACAACCACCTTCACTACCTGCAAAACCACTAACTTTTGTATCATCAGCAAACTTGCTAATCTTGCCCTTCACAATCGAGCCATTCACAGCGTACAGATAAGGGAATAACGTTTAGTGCAAGGTAAAGCCAGTAAAGTCCGATCAAGGATAGTCCGAGGGTCACCAACGTGGGCCGAAGGGCCTGTTTCTGAGCTGCAACTCTGTGGGAAATGGTGGAAATGTCACTGAGAGGTTGAAGGAAGAGGCATGTGCTTGTTTGGAGCATGAAGCCTTCGGAAAGATTCAGTTTGCCAGTAATTAATGTCTTTTTGCAACCGGGACTGCAGCTCATGATATTCCGCTAATAACCCGGAGAATCGGGCCTCAAGTCCCCGAGCAGCCGTTCAAGAATTTCAATTCCGTTTTAACAGAAATAAAAATCTTGTCTGGGTAAAAGTAATCATAAAGTTGTCTGATTGTTGCCAATCCCAACTGGATCAGTAATGACCCTGAGTGCAGGATTCTATCCGCCCTGCCCGTCCCGGCTTAACTCTTGACAGTAATGTTCTTGGCTCATTTGCCCTCTAAAGTGGCCCAGCAAACCACTCATTACAAGCGCTGAGAGGATCAGCAATAAAATCCGGTCTCCTTGTGTCCCTGGGCTAGAAATGAAAAGTCAGCTTCAATGCTCGCACAGTTGATATCAGATGAGATGCCATTCCATAACAGGCCCAGTTTCATCCTGGCTTCCATTTTAACATTGCTTTGTTCTTCCCCCGGACGATCAATACAGTCCACTCAAGAAATGGCAGTCACGGTGGCGCAGCGGTAGAGTTGCCGCCTTACAGCGAATGCAGCGCCGGAGACCCGGGTTCCATCCCGACTACAGGCGCTGTGTGTACGGAGTTTGTACGTTCTCCCCGTGACCTGCATGGGTTTTCTCCGAGATCTTCGGTCTCCTCCCACACACCAAAGACATGCAGGTTTGTAGGTTAATTGGCTTGGTGATTGTAAAATTATCCCTAGTGGGTGTAGGATAGTGTTAGTGTGCGGGGATCGCTGGTCGCGGTGCGGACCCGGTGGGCCGAAGGGCCTGTTTCCGTGCTGTATCTCTAAACTAAACTAAATGGGTTCAAAATAGCTTCACGTCTAAGTGGTGAGGGAACGCCGCGCTGTGGGAGGGGCAGTGAGGGAGGGAGCGCCACGCTGTGGGAGGGGCGGGGGTGAGGGGGGGAGCGCTGTGGGAGGGGCAGTGAGGGAGGGAGCGCCACGCTGTGGGAGGGGCGGGGGTGAGGGGGGAGCGCTGTGGGAGGGGCAGTGAGGGAGGGAGCGCCACGCTGTGGGAGGGGCGGGGGTGAGGGGGGAGCGCTGTGGGAGGGGCAGTGAGGGAGGGAGCGCCACGCTGTGGGAGGGGCGGGGGTGAGGGGGGAGCGCTGTGGGAGGGGCAGTGAGGGAGGGAGCGCCACGCTGTGGGAGGGGCGGGGGTGAGGGGGGAGCGCTGTGGGAGGGGCAGTGAGGGAGGGAGCGCCACGCTGTGGGAGGGGCGGGGGTGAGGGGGGAGCGCTGTGGGAGGGGCAGTGAGGGAGGGAGCGCCACGCTGTGGGAGGGGCGGGGGTGAGGGGGGAGCGCTGTGGGAGGGGCAGTGAGGGAGGGAGCGCCACGCTGTGGGAGGGGCGGGGGTGAGGGGGGAGCGCTGTGGGAGGGGTGGGGTGAGGGAGGGAGCACTGTGGGAGGGGCGGGGGTGAGGGAGGGAGCGCTGTGGGAGGGGCAGTGAGGAGGGAGCGCCACGCTGTGGGAGGGGCAGTGAGGAGGGAGCGCCACGCTGTGGGAGGGGCAGTGAGGGAGGGATCGCTGTGGGAGGGGCAGTGAGGGAGGGAGCGCCACGCTGTGGGAGGGGCAGTGAGGGAGCGCCACGCTGTGGGAGGGGCAGTGAGGGAGCGCCACGCTGTGGGAGGGGCAGTGAGGAGGGAGCGCCACGCTGTGGGAGGGGCAGTGAGGGAGGGAGCACCCGCGCTGTGGGAGGGGCAGTGAGGGAGGGAGCGCCACGCTGTGGGAGGGGCAGTGAGGGAGGGATCGCTGTGGGAGGGGCAGTGAGGGAGGGAGCGCCACGCTGTGGGAGGGGCGGGGGTGAGGGAGGGAGCGCCGCGCTGTGAGAGGGGCAGTGAGGAGGGAGCGCCACGCTGTGGGAGGGGCGGGGGTGAGGGAGGTGGCGCTGTGGGAGGGGCGGGGGTGAGGGAGGGAGCGCCGCGCTGTGGGAGGGGCAGTGAGGGAGCGCCGCGCTGTGAGAGGGGCAGTGAGGAGGGAGCGCCACGCTGTGGGTGGGGGCAGTGAGGGAGGGATCGCTGTGGGAGGGGCAGTGAGGGAGGGAGCGCCGCGCTGTGGGAGGGGCGGGGGTGAGGGAGGTGGCGCTGTGGGAGGGGCGGAGGTGAGGGAGGGAGCGCCGTGGTGTGGAAGGGGCGGGGGGTGAGAGAGTTCAATCCTGACTACGGGTGCTTTCCTCCCACACTCCGAAGACGTGCCGGTTTGTTGGTCAATTGGCTTTGGTTTAAAACAAAGTTGTAAATTGTCCCTGGTGTGTGGGATGGTGCTCGTGTACGGTGATCGTGTGGTCGGCTCGGGCTTGATTAGTACGGGTGTTGGGGGTTATTGGGGCGAAGACAGGAGAATGGGGCTAGGATGGAGAGATAGATCAGCCAATGGCGGAGTGGACTCGATGGGCCGAATGTCCTAATTCTGCTCCTATCACTTATTGACTCGGTGGGCCGAAGGGCCAGTTTCCGCTCAGCATCTCTGAAGTGTAAAAGGCCGCAGATGTTTAGTTTATGTGGGGATCGCGCTGCCGCTGTTTCTACCCCTGCCTCCCGTCTTTACAAAGTCGCATGGTGCTCAGGGAAAGCCATGGCCTCATGTACTCACCCCTGCCTACCGTCACCTGCCCAGAATGCTGCCCTTTGTGTCTGTACCCCCTGCAGCGAACAGCCACTGCCCCCCTTCATCGCACACGACTACACTGCTTGCTGCTGCTCGCAGCTCAGCTCACTGACACCATCCCCTCCCCTCCCATCCCCTCCCCCACCCCTCCCTCCCATCCCCTCCCATCCCCTCCCCCACCCCTCCCTTCCATCGCCTCCTCCCCTCCATCGCCTCCCCCTCCCCTCCCCTCCCTCTCCTCCCATCCCATCCCCTCCTCTGCTCCCCTCCCCCTCCCCTCCCTTCTCCTCCCCTCTCCTCCCCTCCCCTCTCCTCCCTTCCCCTCCCCTCTCCTCCCCTCTCCTGCACTTCCACTCCAGAACCAGCACTCTGAAAGGATGAGTGGTTTAACGCCAATAAATATCTAGCACTTTCCCTCCTTTTTTAAATTCCCTTTTCCTTTTTGATGTCCCCCCCCTTTTCTCCCCCCCTCTACCCCCCTCTCACCCCTCCACTCTCCCCCATCCATCCACCTCTCTCCCTCTCTCTCCCTCTCCACTCCCTTCCCCCTCTCTCCTTCACTCCGTCCCTCTCCCTCTCTCTCCCTCTCCACTCCCTTCCCCCTTTCTCCTTCACTCACTCTCCCCCCCTCTCCCTCTCCCCCCTCTCTCCACTTCCCTTTCCCCCTTTCTCCTTCACTCCCTCTCCCCCTCTCCCTCTCCCCCCTCTCCACTCCCTTTCCCCTTTCTCCTTCACTCCCTCTCCCCCTCTCTCTCTCCCCTTCTCTACTCCCTTCCCCCCCCTCTCCTTCACTCCCTCCTCCGTCTCTCCGTCGCCTCTCCACTCCCTTCCCCCCCTCTCTCCTTCACTCCCTCCCTCTCCCCCCTCTCTCTCTCCCTCTCTCCACTCCCTTCCCCCCCTCTCTCCTTCACTCCCTCCTCTCCTCCCTCCCTCTCCCCCCTCTCTCTCTCCCCCTCTCCACTCCCTTCCCCCCTCTCTCCTTCACTCCCTCCCTCTCCCCCCTCTCTCTCTCTCCTCTCCACTCCCTCCCCCCTCTCTCCTCCACTCCCTCCCTCTCCCCCCTCTCCCTCTCCCCCTCTCACTCCCTTCCCCCCTCTCTCCTTCACTCCCTCCCTCTCCCCCCTCTCTCTCTCCCCCTCTCCACTCCCTTCCCCCCTCTCTCCTTCACTCCCTCCTCTCCCCCTCTCTCTCTCCCCCTCTCCACTCCCTTCCCCCCCTCTCTCCTTCACTCCCTCCCTCTCCCCTCTCTCTCTCCCCCTCTCCACTCCCTTCCCCCCTCTCTCCTTCACTCCCTCCCTCTCCCCCTCTCTCTCTCCCCCTCTCTACTCCCTTCCCCCCCTCTCCTTCACTCCCTCCTCCGTCTCTCCGTCGCCTCTCCACTCCCTTCCCCCCCTCTCTCCTTCACTCCCTCCCTCTCCCCCTCTCTCTCTCCCCCTCTCCACTCCCTTCCCCCCCTCTCTCCTTCACTCCCTCCCACTCCCCCCTCTCTCTCTTCCCCCCCAGTCTAGAGCAGTGATTTGAGGGATTCAGGGACAGGCTTTCCACGCAGACGATCGTCTTTATCTGGAACGAGCTGCCAGAGACGTAGACACGATCGTAACTTCCAAAAGACATTTGGACAGATATATGGATAGGAAGTGTCTAGAGGGAAATGGGCCAAATGCAGGTGGATGGGACTAAAGACAATAGACAATAGGTGCAGGAGGAGGCCATTCGGCCCTTCGAGCCAGCACCACCATTCACCGTGATCATGGCTGATTATCCACAATCAGTACCCCGTTCCTGCCTTCTCCCCATACCCCCTGACTCCGTTATCGTTAAGAGCTCTATCCAGCTCTCTCTTGAATGCATTCAGAGAATTGGCCTCCACTGCCTTCTGAGGCAGAGAATTCCACAGATTCACAACTTTCTGACTGAAAAAGTTTTTCATCATCTCAGTCCAAAATGGCCGACCCCTTATTCTTAAACTGTGGCCCCTGGTTCTGGACTCCCCCAACATCGGGAACATGTTTCCTGCCTCTAGCGTGTCCAATCCCTTAATGATCCTATATGTTTCAATAACTGCACAAGTTCCAGGAGTAGAATTAGGCCATTTGGCCCATCGAGTCTATTCCGCCATTCAATCATGGCTGCCTCCAAATCCCATTTCCTGCCTTCTCCCCATAACCTTTGACACCCGTTCTAATCAAGAATTTGTCTATCTCTGCCTTAAAAATATCCACTGACTTGGCCTCCACAGCCGTCTGTGGCGATGATATCCACAGATTCACCACCCTCTGACTAAAGAAGTTACTTCTCATCTCCTTTCTAAAAGAGCGCCCTTTAATTCTGAGGCTGTGCCCTCTGGTCCTAGACTCTCCCACTAGTGGAAACATCCTCTCCACATCCACTCTATCCAGGCCTTTCACTTTTCAGTAAGTTTCAATGAGGTCCCCCCTCATCCTTCCAAACACCAGCGAGTACAGGCCCAGTGCCCACAAACGCTCATCATGTGCTAACCCACTCATTCCTGGGATCATTCTTGTAAACCTCCTCTGGACCCTCTCCAGAGCCAGCACGTCCTTCCTCAGATATGTGACTCGGTGGACCGAATGGCCTATAATTCTGCTCCTGTAACCTATGGTATACAAAATCATGAGAGGAATAGATCAGGTAGATGCACAGAGTCTTTTACCCAGAGTAGGGGAATCGAGGACCAGAGGACATAGGTTCAAGGTGAAGGGGAAAAGATTTAATAGGAATCCGAGGGGTAAGGTTTTCACACTGAGGGTGGTGGGTGTATGGAACGAGCTGCCAGAGGAGGTAGTTGAGGCTGGGACTATCCCATCGTTTAAAAAACAGTTGTACAGGTACATGGATAGGACAGGTTTGGAGGGATATGGACCAAGAGCGGGCAGGTGGGACTAGGGTAGCTGGGACATTGTTGGCCGGTGTGGGCGAGTTGGGCCGAAGGGCCTGTTTCCACACTGTATCACTCTGTGACTCTGACTGATGAGAGGTGTGTTTGTCTTGCTTACAGCGGGGTGAAGGTGCTGTTGGAGGCCGGGGCTGATCCCAACCTGGGAGATGAGTTCAGAAACGTGTACGAGACATCGAGGGAGAAGCGAGTCCACTCCTTGGAAGGTATGTCCGGTCCGTGCACTGCCCGGCAGAGTCTCAGTCAATCCCCCCCTCCCCCCCACCTCCCCGGGTCTCGAATTGGCATCCTTCTTATTTAGTTTTGTTCAGAGATACAGAGCGGAAACAAGCCCTTTGGCCCACCGAGTCCGCGCCGACCAGCGATCCCCGCACACTAACACTATCGGTCGGTCACGGTGGTGCAGCGGTAGAGTTGCCGCCTTACAGCGAATGCAGCGCCGGAGACCCGGGTTCGATCGCAACTACGGGCGCTGTCTGTATGGAGTTTGCACGTTCTCCCCGTGACCTGCGTGGGTTTTCTCCGAGATCTTCGGTTTCCTCCCACACTCCAAAGACGTGCGGGTTTGTAGGTTAATTGGCTTGGTGTAAATGTAAAAATTGTCTCTAGTGTGTGTAGGATAGTGTTAGTGTGCGGGGATCGCTGGTCGGCACGGACCCGGTGGGCCGAAGGGCCTGTTTCCGCTCTGTATCTCTAAACTAAACTAAACTAAACACAAAATGCTGGAGGAACTCAGCAGGTCAGGCAGCATCTCAGGAGAGAAGGAATGGGTCACCCATTCCTTCTCTCCTGAGATGCTGCCTGACCTGCTGAGTTACTCCAGCATTTTGTGAAATAAATACCTTCGATTTGTACCAGCATCTGCAGCTATTTTCTTAAACTATCTTACATATACTCGGGACAATTTGCATTTGTACCAAGCCAAAGAACCTACAAACCTGCGCGCCTTTGGAAACTGAAGATCTCGGAGAAAACCCACACAGGTCACGGGGAGAACGTACAAACTCCGTGCAGACAGCACCTGATCTTGGAGAAAACCCACACGGTCACAGGGAGAACGTACAAACTCCGTACAGACAGCACCCGTAGTCGGGATGGAACCAGGGTCTCCGGCGCTGCACACGGTGCAAGGCAGCAACTCTACCGCTGCACCACCGTGCCATCCATCATGTGCGCGCACACACACGCACACACGCACGCACATGCTTTGTTGTAGACTGGGCTACATCCACAACTCTCTGCAAGTTAGTCATAGAGTAAAACTAGGATAAAAATCAGAGTTTGCACTAAATGTTATTCCCTTTATCCCGTATCTGTACACTGTGGACGGCTCGATTGTAATCATGTGTTGTCTTTCCGTTGACTGGTTAGCACGCAACAAAAGCTTTTCACTGTACCTCAGTACACGTGACAATAAACTAAACTGAACTCAACATTGGGACAGGCCCTTCAGCCCGTCTTGCACATGCCAACCAAGATGCCCTATCTACACTAGTCCTATGTTTGGCCCATGTCCCTCTAACCCTTCCAAACCATGAACCTGTCCAATTGTTGTTATAGTCCCCGCCTCAACTACCTCCTCTGGCAGCTGCTTATGGATCCCACCACCCTCTGATTGAAAAAGGTTGTGCAGGTTTGTAGGTTAATTGGCTTGTTTGTAAATTGGCTTTAATTGTAGGTTAATTGGCTTAATTGTAAATTGTCCCTAATGTGTGTAGTGTTGCGCTAATGTGCGGGGATCGCTGGTCGGCGCGGACTCGGTGGGCCGAAGGGCCTGTTTCCTCGCTGTATCTTTAAACAAAACTAATTTAATGTCTGTTTCCGGTTTATTAATTTACTGGATCTCTTCTTCCCACCACATCATCCCCTCCCCTCTCCTGTCACATCCTCCCTCCCTCCCTCCCTCCCCTGTCTTTTGTTGTTTTTTAATGTTCAAATGTTGCAGAAATATTGCCAGCATCTGTTTTAGTGTCAGTTGCAAGGAGGAGTGAAATGTTCCGGCCAGCTCCGCTGATGGATGGCAGAGCAGTCACCAGCTGACACTTTATTGAGTTTACTGTAGTTATCTCATGCACAGACATTTTTTACAAATGATGACTGCCCTGTCACGTTGAACCATGGGGGAAAACAATAATAACGTTTTAATCTTTTTATAGTGGAGACTGGTAGTGTCTGAGATTCATCTTCCGTGGCAACCACTGTTCCCTACACTTTCCGTGTCGGAAATAAAAAGGTTTAAAGTCACGCACACACGCACATGCACACACACACACAAGGCACACGCACACACATACACACACACGTACACACACATGCGCACGCACACATGCACACACACACACATGCACACATCTGCGCGCACACACACATGCACACGTACGCACAAGGCACGCGCACACACATGCACACGTACGCACAAGGCACGCGCACACACATACGCGCACACGTACACATGCATGCGCACGCACACATGCACACACCTGCGTGCACACACACGCACAAGGCATGCGCGCGCACATACGCACGCGCACACACATGCACAAGCACACGTGCACATGCACGCACACACATGCACACGGACACACACATTACCCCTCTCTCTTTCCCTCTCTCCCTCTCTCCATCTCTCACTCCATCTCTCTATCTCGCTCTATCTCTCCATATCTCTCTCTCCATCTCTCTCCATTACTCTCTCTTCATATCTCTCTCTCCATATCTCTCTCTCTCCATATCTCTCTCTCTCCATATCCCTCTCTGTCCATATCTCTCTCTCTGCATATCTCTCTCTCTCCCTCTCTATCTCCCTCTCTATCTCACACATGCACACTTGTATAACACAGAGGCTGGCGGGTGTATGGAGCGAGCTGCCAGAGTGGGTGGTTGAGACAGATACTGTAACAATATTTAAAAGACATTTGGACAGGTACTTCGGCAGGAAGGGTTTAGAGGGATATGGACCAAGTGCAGGCTATTGAGACCGGCTGAGATGAGGCATGGATGAGAGGGGGTCAAAGGGCATGTGTCCGTGCAGAATGCCTCTATTATCTGGATGGATTGCTGTACACCAGATGTTAATCTCAGATCCCAGAGGGTTTTGTGAGGGCAGGAATCATTTAGGGCGGCACGGTGGCGCAGCGGTAGAGTTGCTGCCTCACAGCGCCAGAAACCCGGGTTCCATCCCGACTATGGGTGCTGTCTGTACAGAGTTTGTACGTTCTCCCCGTGACCTGCGTTTTTCTTTCTCCGAGAAGTTTGGATCCCTTCCACACTCCAAAGACGTGCAGGTTTGTAGGTTAATTGGGTTGGTATGAATGTAAACATTGTCCCCAGTGTGAGTAGGATAGTGTTAATGCTCGGGGAGCGTTGTATCTCTAAACGGAATGAAACATTTAGAGGGCACTTGGACAGGTACATGGATAGGTGTACGGGCAAACGTGGGCAGGTGGGACGAGTGCAGGTGGGGCATGTTGGTCGGTGTGGAGAGTGGGGCAGAAGGGCCGCATACCGCACTGAGGAGAGAGTGCGTGCGCGGGGACATAGAAACATAGACAATCCTTAAAGAATTGGACAGGCTAGAGGCAGGAAAAATGTTCCCCATGTTGGGGGAGTCCAGAACCAGGGGCCACAATTTAAGAATAAAGGGTCGGCCATTTTGGACTGTGATGAGGAAAAACTTTCTCACCCAGAGAGTTGTGAATCTGTGGAATTCTCTGCCATAGAAGGCAGTGGAGGCCAATTCACTGGATGTTTTCAAGAGAGAGTTAGATTTAGCTCTTCGGGCTGACGGAATCAAGGGATACGGGGAGAAGGCAGGAACGGGGTACTGATTGTGGATGATCAGCCATGATCATATTGAATGGCGGTGCTGGCTCAAAGGGCCGAATGGCCTCCGCCTGCACCTGTTTTCTATGTTTCTAAGTCAACACAATGAAGTGCAAATGCTGGTTTACCAAAACACAACGCAGAGTACTACTGAGTTACTGCGGCTTGGTGTCTACTCGTGCAGCTATGTTTCCACGTTTCTCTGTTCTATGTTTCCATGTGGTGGGGGGGTGATTAACCAGCGCTGTGCTTTCCCCCGGCAGTGCTGGTGAGCAGGGAGGATGAGTTCTGCAACCGGCTGAACACGCGGGCCAGTTTCCACGGCTGCAGCGCTCTGCACTACGCCGTACTTGCCAACGACCTCCACACCGCCCAGCTGCTGCTTCACGCCGGTAAGCAGCTCCCCCTCACAGCGCCAATCACTTACAATACAATACAATATACAATATATCTTTACTGTCATTGTACAGGGGTACAACGAGATTGGGAACGCGCCTCCCATACGATGCAATAAATTAATTAGCCAGTCAGTATTAATTTAAACAACCCTATAAAACAAATTAGAACAGTTTTAAAACAGAATAAAGTGCAAGTAGAGGCAGGAAACATGTTCCCAATGTTGGGGGAGTCCAGAACCAGGGGCCACAGTTTAAGAATAAGGGGTAAGCAATTTAGAGCAGAGATGAGGAAAAACTTTTTCAGTCAGAGAGTTGTGAATCTGTGGAATTCTCTGCCTCAGAAGGCAGTGGAGGCCAATTCTCTGAATGCATTCAAGAGAGAGCTGGATAGAGCTCTTAAGGATAGCGGAGTCAGGGGGTATGGGGAGAAGGCAGGAACAGGGTACTGATTGAGAATGATCAGCCATGATGGTGCGGTGAATGGCGGTGCTGGCTCGAAGGGCCGAATGGCCTCCTCCTACACCTATTGTCTATTGTCTATCACTGTGCGATGTGACCATCCGGCTCAGCAGGACCAATTCATGGCAGCTATGGCCCTGGGGATGAAGCTGTTCCTGAGTCTGGAGGTGCGGGCGTAGAAGGCCTTGTATCGTCTGCCCGATGGTAGAAGTTCGAACAGACTGTTGCAGGGGTATGAAGAGTCTTTGTGGATGCTAGTGGCTTTTCTGAGGCATCGTGTGTTGTAGATGCCCTCCAAGGCTGGTAGCTGTGTTCCGATGGTCCTCTGAGCTCTATGGACTACCCGCTGGAGAACTTTCCTCTCTGCCTCCGTGCAGCTGAGGTACCACAAAGGGATGCCATGTGTTAGGATGCTCTCTATGGTTGAGAGCAGTCCAGGGGGCGGCACGGTGGCGCAGCGCTAGGGTTGCTGCCTTACAGCGCTTGCAGGTGAGCGCCAGAAACCCAGGTTCCATCCCGACTACGGGCACTGTCTGTACGGAGTCTGTACGTTTTCCCCGTGACCTGCGTGGGTTTTCTCCGAGATCTTCGGTTTCCTCCCACACTCCAAAGACGTGCAGGTTTGTGGATTCATTGACTTGGTGTAAATGTAAAACTGTCCCAGGTGTGTGTAGGGTAGCGTTAATGTGCAGGGATCAGGCCTGGGACAGTCTAATGGCAACTTCAGTCCTTTTCCAATAAAGTCCTTTCCGACTGCCTTACTTCACAGAGGGTAGTAGAGACGCAGAGCCCCAACAGAGAGATCTTAAAGACGTTTCAGTTTAATTAGTCGTTTATTGAAGTAGTACTACAAACAGATCTGTACCTCTCTAAACTTTTCTCTCGTCTCAGGTCTGGTGAGAACTATATCTCGCCATGTTCCCTGTGTCTGCCCCTCCCATCTCCACATTCCCAGATATACTCCTAATGCTGGCTCCTCCCAGTCCATTATGCCCATAAACGTCTTCATCTCACAACAACCCCCAAGTGTCCGAAAATAACACAGCAAGATACAAAATAATATAAAATGCTAACAGTTAGCACAAACACAAATGGCTCCTACAGATGGTGTTAATGCGCGGGATCCTTGGTCAGTGCGGACTCAGTGGGCCGAAGGGCCTTTTTCCGCTGTGTATCTGTAAACTAAACTAAACTACGATCCACCTCATTGGTGACCCTCGGACGATCTTTGATTTGGGCTTTGCTGGCTTTACCTTACACTAAACCTTATTCCCTTATCATGTATCTGTACACAGTGAATAGATAGAGCTAGATATAGCTAGATAGAGCTCTTAGGGATAGCGGAGTCAGGGGGTATGGGGAGAAGGCAGGAACGGGGTACTGATTGAGAATGATCAGCCATGATCACATTGAATGGTGGTGCTGGCCAAATGGTCTACTCCTGCACCTATTGTCAATTGAATGGCTCAATTGTAATCATGTGTTGCCTTTCCGCTGACTGGTTAGCACGCAACAAAAAAGCTTTTCACTGTACCTCGGTACACGTGACAATAAACTAAACTGAACTGAACTAAACTCTGACCATTGTGTCCTTGACAAGATCTTGATAGAACCATCACGCTGAGAAGTAGGACGTCGAAGGTAGTTATCTCTGGACTGCTACCGGTACCTCGTGCTGGTGAGGCCAGGAACAGAGAGATAGAGGGTATGAATTTATGGCTGAGGGACTGGTGCAGAGAGCAGGGATTCAGATTTCTGGACCACTGGGATCTCTTCTGGGCTAGGGGTGACTTGTACAAAAGGGACGGGTTGCATCTTAACAGCAGGGGGACAAACATTCTGGCAGGCAGGTTTGCTAGTGTGACACCTGTGGCTTTAAACTAAGTAGTGGGGGGGAGGGGTTAACAAATTGTGAATATGAAGATGAGGTAAAAGGGAATACAGGAGATATTGCAAAAGACTCTCGGAAGAATGGGAACAGAAGTTCTAGAGCGGAAAAGAAATTAAGGGCAGGGCCAATTGTGAACGATGTGAGAGGGGAGGTAAATACAGAAGTTAAAGTGTTGTACTTAAATGCGCGTAGTATAAAAAATAAAGTGGATGAGCTTGAGGCTCAGTTAGTCATGGGCAAGTATGATGTTGTAGGGATCACTGAGACATGGCTACAAGAGGACCAGGGCTGGGAACTGAATATTCAGGGGTACACAACGTATAGAAAAGACAGACAGGTGGGCAGAGGGGGTGGGGTTGCTCTGATGGTAAGGAATGATATTCATTCCCTTGCAAGGGGTGACATAGAATCAGGAGATGTTGAATCAGTATGGATAGAAATGAGAAATTGTAAGGGTAAAAAGACCCTAATGGGAGTTATCTATAGGCCCCCAAACAGTAGCCTCGACATAGGGTGCAAGTTGAATCAGGAGATAAAATTGGCGTGTCAAAAATGTAATGCTACGGTGGTTATGGGAGATTTCAACATGCAGGTAGACTGGGAAAATCAGGTTGGAAATGGACCCCAGGAAAGAGAGTTTGTAGAGTGCCTTCGAGATGGATTCTTAGAACAGCTTGTACTGGAGCCTACCAGGGAGAAGGCAATTCTGGATTTAGTGTTGTGTAATGATCCTGATCTGATAAGGGGACTAGAGGTAAAAGAGCCATTAGGAGGCAGTGATCACAACATGATAAGTTTTACTCTGCAAATGGAAAGGCAGAAGGGAAAATCGGAAGTGTCGGTATTACAGTATAGCAAAGGGGATTACAGAGGCATGAGGCGGGAGCTGGCCAAAATTGATTGGAAGGAGGCCCTAGCAGGGAAGACGGTAGAACAGCAATGGCAGGTATTCCTGGGAATAATGCAGAGGTTGCAGGATCAATTTATTCCAAAGAGGTGGAAAGACTCTAAGGGGAGTAAGAGACACCTGTGGCTGACAAGGGAAGTCAAGGACAGCATAAAAATTAAGGAGAGGAAGTATAACATAGCAAAGAAGAGTGGGAAGACAGAGGATTGGGACTCTTTTAAAGAGCAACAAAAGTTAACTAAAAAGGCAATACGGGGAGAAAAGATGAGGTACGAGGGTAAACTAGCCAATAATATAAAGGAGGATAGCAAAAGTTTTTTTAGGTACGTGAAGAGGAAAAAAATAGTCAAGGCAAATGTGGGTCCCTTGAAGACAGAAGCAGGGGAATTTATTATGGGGAACAAAGAAATGGCAGACGAGTTAAACCGTACTTTGGATCTGTCTTCACTGAGGAAGATACACACAATCTCCCAAATGTTCTAGGGGCCGGAGAACCTAGGGTGATGGAGGAACTGAAGGAAATCCACATTAGGCAGGAAATGGTTTTGGGTAGACTGATGGGACTGAAGGCTGATAAATCCCCAGGGCCTGATGGTCTGCATCCCAGAGTACTTAAGGAGGTGGCTCTAGAAATAGTGGAAGCATTGGAGATCATTTTTCAATGTTCTATAGATTCAGGATCAGTTCCTGTGGATTGGAGAATAGCAAATGTTATCCCACTTTTTAAGAAAGGAGGGAGAGAGAAAACGGGTAATTATAGACCAGTTAGTCTGACATCAGTGGTGGGGAAGATGCTGGAGTCAATTATAAAAGACGAAATTGCTGAGCATTTGGATAGCAGTAACGGGATCATTCCGAGTCAGCATGGATTTACGAAGGGGAAATCATGCTTGACAAATCTACTGGAATTTTTTGAGGATGTAACTAGGAAAATTGACAAGGGAGAGTCAGTGGATGTGGTGTACCTCGACTTTCAGAAAGCCTTCGACATGGTCCCACATAGGAGATTAGTGGGCAAAATTAGGGCACATGGTATTGGGGGTAGGGTACTGACATGGATAGAAAATTGGTTGACAGACAGAAAGCAAAGAGTGGGGATAAATGGGTCCCTTTCGGAATGGCAGGCAGTGACCAGTGGGGTACCGCAAGGTTCGGTGCTGGGACCCCAGCTATTTACGATATACATTAATGACTTAGACGAAGGGATTAAAAGTACCATTAGCAAATTTGCAGATGATACTAAGTTGGGGGGTAGTGTGAATTGTGAGGAAGATGCAATAAGGCTGCAGGGTGACTTGGACAGGTTGTGTGAGTGGGCGGATACATGGCAGATGCAGTTTAATGTAGATAAGTGTGAGGTTATTCACTTTGGAAGTAAGAATAGAAAGGCAGATTATTATCTGAATGGTGTCAAGTTAGGAGGAGGGGGAGTTCGACGAGATCTGGGTGTCCTAGTGCATCAGTCAATGAAAGGAAGCATGCAGGTTCAGCAGGCAGTGAAGAAAGCCAATGGAATGTTGGCCTTCGTAACAAGAGGAGTTGAGTATAGGAGCAAAGAGGTCCTTCCACAGTTGTACCGGGCCCTGGTGAGACCGCACCTGGAGTACTGTGTGCAGTTTTGGTCTCCAAATTTGAGGAAGGATATTCTTGCTATGGAGGGCGTGCAGCGTAGGTTCACTAGGTTAATTCCCGGAATGGCGGGACTGTCGTATGTTGAAAGGCTGGAGCGATTGGGCTTGTATACACTGGAATTTAGAAGGATGAGGGGGGATCTTATTGAAACATATAAGATAATTAGGGGATTGGACACATTAGAGGCAGATAACATGTTCCCAATGTTGGGGGAGTCCAGAACAAGGGGCCACAGTTTGAGAATAAGGGGTAGGCCATTTAGAACGGAGATGAGGAAGAACTTTTTCAGTCAGAGGGTGGTGAAGGTGTGGAATTCTCTGCCTCAGAAGGCAGTGGAGGCCAGTTCGTTGGATGCTTTCAAGAGAGAACTGGATAGAGCTCTTAAGGATAGCGGAGTGAGGGGGTATGGGGAGAAGGCAGGAACGGGGTACTGATTGAGAGTGATCAGCCATGATCGCATTGAATGGCGGTGCTGGCTCGAAGGGCTGAATGGCCTACTCCTGCACCTATTGTCTATTGTCTATTGTCTATTGTCTATTGTCAAGTTCTAGAGTTTGTCATAGAGTCGCACAGCGTGGAAACAGCCCCAACTTGCCCACACCGGCCAACATATCCCATCTACATTACATCTACATCTACCCCATCTCCCCTCTCCCATCAGGCAAAAGGTGTAGAAGTTTGAAAACGCACACCTCCAGGTTCAGGGACAGTTTCTTCCCGGCTGTTATCAGGGAACTGAACCATCCTACCACAACCAGAGTGCGGTCCTGAACTACTATCTACCAGCAGGGAAGAAACTGTTCATGAGTCTAGTGGTATCTTTAGGGATTGGACAGGCTAGATGCAGGAAAAATGTTCCCCATGTTGGGGGAAGTCCAGAACCAGGGGTCACACAGTTTAAGAATAAGGTGTTAGGCCATTTAGGACTGAGATGAGGAAAAACGTCTTCACCCAGAGAGTTGTGAATCTGTGGAATTCTCTGCCACAGAAGGCAGTGGAGGCCAGTTCACTGGATGTTTTCAAGAGAGAGTTAGATTTAGCTCTTCGGGCTAATGGAATCAAGAGATATGGGGCGAAAGCAGGAACGGGGTAATGATTTTAGATGATCAGCCATGTTGAATGGGGGTGTTGGTTCGATGGGCCGAATGGCCTACTCATGCACCTATTTTCTATGTTTCTAAATGCATTCAAGCTTTTGTATCTTCTGCCGTCATATGCTTCCTTAGCCATGTCATATTCACACAGGACTGTATTTTGAATACCTTGGGGATCAAAATTCCAGCAGATCTATTCTGGGCTACAGGAATGATCCCAGGAATGAGTGGGTTAACATACGGGTGAGTATTTGACGGCACTGGGCCTGTACTCGCTGGAGTTTAGAAGGAGGAGAGGGGACCTCATGAAACTTACCGAATAGTGAGCGGCCTGGATAGAGTGGATGTGGAGAGGATGTTTCCACTAGTGGGAGAGTCTAGGACCAGAGGGCACAGCCTCGGAATTAAAGGACGTACCTTTAGGAAGTAGATAAGGAGCAATTGCTTTAGTCAGAGGGTGGTGAATCTGTGGAATTCTTTGCCACAGACGGCTGTGGAGGCCAAGCCAGTGGATATTTTTCATATCAGAGGAGATAGTCATGAGGAGATAGGAGGAGGAGGAGGTGGTTAGGAGGAGATAGATCGACCTTGATTGATTGGTGGAGTAGACTTGATGGGCCGAATGGCCTAATTCTGCTCCTGTCACTTGCGAACGTGAACTTGTCAAATGACGCACACACACACAAAACAACCACATTACCCTCATTAACGTGACCTTTTATCTTGTCCAAGTTACTCAAACGTGATTTGCCTTGAACAAAGGGCGACATGGTGACACAGCGTCAGAGACCCGGGTTCAATCCGAACTACGGGCGCTGTCTGTACGGAGTTTGTACGTTCTCCCCGTGAGTCTCCTCCAGGCGCTCCGGTTTCCTCCCACACCCCACAGACAAAGAGGTTTGGAGGTTAATTTGGCGTCTGTACAAATGTTAAATGATTTCTAGTGTGTAGGATAGTGCTAGTGTGTAGGGCTAGTGCTGGTTGGCATGGTGAACTGAAGGGCCTATTTCTGCGCTGCATCTCTAGAGTGTAAAGCCCTCTGCCTGCACGTGATCCATATCCCTCCATTCCCTGCATACCCATGTGTTTAGTTTAGTTTAGAGATACAGCGCGGAAACAGGCCCTTCGGCCCACCGGGTCCACGCCGACCAGCGATCCCCGCACACTAACACTATCCTACACACACCAGGGACAATTTGTACATTTGCCAAGCCAATTAACCTACAAACCTGCACGTCTTTGGAGTGTGGGAGGAAACCGAAGATCTTGGAGAAAACCCACGCAGGTCACGGGGAGAACGTACAAACTGTGTACAGACGGCGCCCGTAGTCAGGATGGAACCCGGGTCTCCGGCGCTGCATTCGCTGTAAGGCGGCAACTCTCCCGTCGCACCACCGTGCCTATCCAAAAGCCTCTTAAACGCCACTATTGTATCCGCCTCCACCACCGTGCCTGGCAGTACGTCCCAGACCCCTTCGCAATGAAACTAGTGCAAGTGTGCGGGTGATTGCTGGGCGGCGTGGACCCGGTGGGCCGAATGGCGTGTTTTCATACTGTATCTCCAAAGGATTGTCACTGCACTATTTACTTTGGATTGGAGATACAGCGAGGAAAGAGGTCCTTTTGCCCTGTGAATCCGCGCCGACCAGCGTTCCCTGTACACCAGCTCTATCTTACACACAGGGGACAATGTACAATCTTTACTGAAGCTAATTAACCTACAAACCTGTATGTTTATGTTAGATTGTATTTTACGTGGCTGTGTGTCTTGTTGCTTTTTACTCCGTATGGCTGTGTGGTAACTCAAATTTCACTGTATCTTAATTGGTACATGTGACAATTAAATTGAATCTTGAATCTTGAAACCTGCACGTCTTTGGAAGGTGGGAGAAAACCGGAGCACCCGGAGAAAACCCACACGGTCACAGGGAGAACGTACAAACTTCATACAGACAGCACCCGTGGTCGGGATCGAACCCGAATCTCTGGCGCTGTGAGGCAGCGACTCTACCGCCGCGCCACAATGCTGCCCGCCGCTTATTGGGTGATCACCGACCGGTTGGCTCAGACTTGGTGGGCCGAATGGCCTGTTCCCACGCTGTATCTAAAGGGTTGCTACTTGCTGGAATTTAGAAGATTGAGGGGGGATCTTATAGAAACTTACAAAATTCTTAAGGGGTTGGACAGGCTAGATGCAGGAAGATTGTTCCCGATGTTGGGGAACTCCAGAACAAGGGGTCACAGTTTAAGGATAAGGGGGAAGTCTTTTAGGACCGAGATGAGAAAGTTTTTTTTCACACAGAGAGTGGTGAATCTGTGGAATTCTCTGCCACAGAAGGTAGTTGAGGCCAGTTCATTGGCTATATTTAAGAGGGAGTTCGATGTGGCCCTTGTGGCTAAAGGGATCAGGGGGTATGGAGAGAAGGCAGGTACGGGATACTGAGTTGGATGATCAGCCATGATCATATTGAATGGCGGTGCGTACAGGCTCGAAGGGCCGAATAGCCTACTCCTGCACCTATTTTCTATGTTTCTACTGAACTGTGTGCAAAAAAAGACCTTCACTGTACTGGTGACAATAAAGTAGCATTGATGGCCCAAACAGCCAGCGCCATTGCCCCTCTCCAGCCCCCCACCCCACCCCCCCCTCCACCCTCACGTACCTGACTCTTTGACCAAGCACTTCAATAATTGATAGACTCGCTATCCGATCGATCGCAACAAACCATAAAATATTACACTTTAATAATGAAAAGCATAATTTTTCCTCTCACTTCCTCTGATCTCTTGGCCTATTAACCAGGGTAGTTCATAAAGACCTTCCCTGCTATTCAATCCTGCCCCTCCCCTCACCCCACCTCTCTCTTCTTTGTAAAGAACAAGCAGCTGGCCTGATCTTCCTTGCGTGGTTAATGCACCCCCCCATGTCCCCCTCGACCCTCCCTTTCCGTGTCGCTGGTAAGGGCCTCAACCTTTAGGCCCTGAAGCCTTTGAGCAATTAGCCGCCACCCACAGACCAGTCTTTATCTGCAGGTCAACAGCTGTGTGACACGCCACACGTTTAGAAGCCCTCGCCATATAATATTTGATTAATAACCCGCACGCTCGTACACCCCTGTGGCTCCGTGGTGCGGAGCTCCAGTGCGAGCAAGGCCCAGGGTGAAGCTCCTCTCTCCGATCGATCGGCTCATCTGTGGGGAAATCTATCCGTCACCGCTCCAAAGTCAGCCCAGTAAATGATGGGCCTGACTTTCTAAGGTGCAGAGTTCACTGACTTGGGCCGGTTTTTCCCCTCTCTCTCTCTCTCTCTCTCTGTCCCCGGCGCTCCATTGGAATTGAAAGTTTACAGAGGAGAGGGAGAGGGGCAGGATGAGTAATTCAAAAATCAATACCTGTCATAATAGTAGAAAAACACAATAAGTGGAGCCGAGTCCCTTTTGTTTAAAATCATTTAACTCTTGCGAGCCAGGACAGCAAACTGTGTTTGTGGCTTGTTCACAAGTTCATAAGTCATCGGAGCAGAATGAGGCCATTCAGCCCATCAAGTCGTACTCCGTCATTCAATGACGGCTGATCTATCTTTCCCTCTTAACCCCATTCCCCTGCCTTCTCCCCATAACTCCTGACACCCATCCCTCCTCTCCAGAGATGCTGCCTGTCCTGCCGAGTTACTCCAGCTTTTACAATACAATACAATACAATATATCTTTATTGTTATTGTACAGGGGTACAACGAGATTGGGAATGCGCCTCCCATACGATGCAATAATCTAATTAGCTAGTCAGTATTCATTTTTTGTGTCTATCTTCGGTTTAAACCAGCATCTGCAGTTCCTTCTACCCCCCTTTTGTGTAGCTTGTGTAGGAAGGAATGGCAGATGTTGGTTTACACCAAAGATAAGACACAAGATGCTGGAGTAACTCAGCGGGTCAGGCAGCATCTCTGGAGAGAAGGAATGAGTGACTTCTTCAGTTTGAAGAAGGGTCTCGACCCAAAACTTCACCCGTTCCTTCTCTCCCCAGATGCTGCCTGTCCCGCTGAGTTACTCCAGTATTTTGTACATATATAACATATAACAACTACAGCATGGAAACAGGCCTGTCCGGCCCTACCAGTCCACGCCGACCATTTTCCCTGACCTAGTCTCATCTACCTGCACTCAGACCATAACCCTCTAATCCCCTCTTATCCATATACCTATCCAATTTACTCTTAAATAATAAAATCGAGCTTCGATTTTAACCAAATTCTGCAGTTTTTTTTCCCTATGCGGGATCTGAAGGTTAGCTTCTTCACACAGAGGGTGGTGGGTTCACGTGCCGAGCTGCCATGGGAGGTAGTTGAGGCCGCATGTGGAATGGCACGACGTGTAGATGGGACATCTTCGTCATCATCGACGAGTTGGGTTGAAGGACCCCTTTCCACGCTGTATGTCCCTATGACCATAAAAGATGCTTACATAGAAACATAGAAGATAGGTGCAGGAGGAGGCCATTCGGCCCTTCACACCAGCACCGCCATTCACTGTGATCATGCCTGATCATCCACAATCAGTACCCCGTTCCTGCCTTCTCCCCATATCTCTTGTCTCCTCTTATTCACAAAATGCTGGAGTAACTCAGCAGGTCAGGCAGCATCTCGGGAGAGAAGGAACGGGTGACGTTTTGGGTCGAGACCCTTCTTCAGACTGAAGAAGTCACTCATTCCTTCTCTCCAGAGATGCTGCCTGACCCGCTGAGTTACTCCAGCATCTTGTGTATAATCTTTGGTGTAAACCAACATCTGCCATTCCTTCCTACACAAGCTACACAAAACAAAAAAAAATACACTTCTTCCCACCCGGTCCCCTGCAAAAAGTCTATCCCCTACTCCCAATTCCTCCGTCTACGCCGCATCTGCGCCCGGGATGAGGTGTTTCAGACTAGGGCTTCCGAGATGTCCTCGTTCTCAGAAAACGGGGCTTCCCCTCCTCCATTATAGATGAGGCTCTCACTAGGGTCTCTTCTACATCCCGCAGCTCCGCTCTTGCTCCCCCTCCCCCCACTCGCAACAAGGACAGGATCCCCCTCGTTCTCACCTTCCACCCCACCAGCCAGCGGATCTAAAAAATAAAAAATAAAAAATAATAAATAAATAAATAAATAAAGGGTCTCGACCCGAAACGTCACCCATTCCTTCTCTCCCGAGATGCTGCCTGACCTGCTGAGTTACTCCAGCATTTTGTGAATAAATCGATTTGTACCAGCATCTGCAATTATTTTCTTATATCTCTTGTCTCCTCTATCTTTAAGACCTCTATCTAACTCCCTCTTGAAAGCATCCAGAGAATCGGCTTCCACTGCCTTCTGAGGCAGAGAATTCCACAGATTCACAACTCTCTGGGTGAAAATGTTTTTCCTCATCTTCGTTCTAAATGGCCGACCCCTTATTCTTAAACTGTGGCCCCTTGTTCTGGACTCGCCCAACATTGGGAACATGTTTCCTGCCTCTAGCGTGTCCAATCCCTTAATAATCTTATATGTTTCAATAAGATCCCCTCTCATCCTTCTAAATTCCAGTGTATACAAGCCTAGTCGCTCCAGTCTTTCCTCATATGTCAGTCCTGCCATCCCGGGAATTATCCTGGTGAACCTACGCTGCACTCCCTCAATAGCAAGAATGTCCTTCCTCTAATTTGGAGAACAGAACTGCACACAATACTCCAGGTGCGGTCTCACTAGGGCCCTGTACAACAGCAGGAGGACCTCTTTGTTCCTGTACTCAACTCCTCTTGCTATGTTGGGTGCTGTCTGTGTGGAGTTTGCATGTTCTTCCTATGACCACGTGGATTTCCTCTGTGTGCTCTAGTTTCCTTCCACATCCCAAAGACCCCCCCCCCTTTTCCCCCCTTTCAATCTGTAGAAGGGTTCCAACCCAAAACGTCACCTCTTCCTTTTCTCTAGGGATGCTGCCTGACCCGCTGAGTTGCTCCAGCACTTTGTGCCTATCTTCGGGATAAACCAGCATCTGCAATTCCTTCCTACCTAAACACTTGGGGATTTGTAGATTAAATGGCTTCTGTAAAAGTTGTTCCCAGAGTGTAGGATGGAACTGGTGTATGTGTGGTCGGTGCGGACTTGGTGAGCCGAAGGGCCTGTTTCTGCGCTGTATCTCTAAACTAAACTGAACGTAGTAATGCGTAGGTCTACTAGGTTAATTCCTGGAATGGCGGGACGGTCGTATGTTGAAAGACTGGAGCGACTAGGATTGTATACATTGGAATTTAGAAGGATGAGAGGAGATCTTATCGAAACATATAAGATTATTAAGAGGTTGGACACGTTCGAGGCAGGAAACATGTTCCCAATGTTGGGGGAGTCCAGAACAAGGGGCCACAGTTTAAGAATAAGGGGTAGGCCATTTAGAACTGAGATGAGGAAAAACGATTTCAGTCAGAGAGTTGTAAATCTGTGGAATTCTCTGCCTCAGAAGGCAGTGGAGGCCAATTCTCTGAATGCATTCAAGAGAGAGCTAGATAGAGCTCTTAATGATAGCGGAGTCAGGGGGTATGGGGAGAAGGCAGGAACGGGGTACTGATTGAGAGTGATCAGCCATGATCGCATTGAATGGCGGTGCTGGCTCGAAGGGCTGAATGGCCTACTCCTGCACCTATTGTCTATTGTCTATTATCTCTCAATTTGAGGAAGGATATTCTTGCTATTGAGGGCGTGCAGCGTAGGTTCACTAGGTTAATTCCCGGAATGGCGGGACTGTCGTATGTTGAAAGGCTGGAGCAATTAGGCTTGTATACACTGGAATTTAGAAGGATGAGGGGGGATCTTATTGAAACATATAAGATAATTAGGGGATTGGACACATTAGAGGCAGGAAACATGTTCCCAATGTTGGGGGAGTCCAGAACAAGGGGCCACAGTTTAAGAATAAGGGGTAGGCCATTTAGAACGGAGATGAGGAAGAACTTTTTCAGTCAGAGAGTGGTGAAGGTGTGGAATTCTCTGCCTCAGAAGGCAGTGGAGGCCAGTTCGTTGGATGCTTTCAAGAGAGAGCTGGATAGGGCTCTTGAGGATAGCGGAGTGAGGGGGTATGGGGAGAAGGCAGGAACGGGGTACTGATTGAGAGTGATCAGCCATGATCGCATTGAATGGCGGTGCTGGCTCGAAGGGCTGAATGGCCTACTCCTGCACCTATTGTCTATTGTCTATTATCTCTCAACTGGTGTCAATAAGAAAATATCTGGGAGCGTGGTGTGTTCAGCTTAACTTCTATGTTTGCGTCTAGCTTGCTCTTCACAAAGTACCTAATTGCCTCAGAAGTGCTTTGGTATTTCCTGGGGTTTTATTTTATGCTTTTGTGAAGCTTTTAATATATTTTTGACTCAAAGGCACGGTGTAAAAGCAAATTAATTTTGCTCGCACAGCCTTGGCGCAATAATAGCATAGAGTCTCTGGCCAAGAGTAGGGGAATCACGAACCAGAGGACCTAGGTTTAAGGTGAGGCGGGTAAAATTTAATAGGAACCCGAGGGGTAATTTTGTCACTCAAAGGATGGCAGGTGTATAGAATGAGCTGCCGGAGGGGGTAGTTGAGGCAGGTACTATCGCAACGTTTAAGAAACATTTAGACAGGTACATGGATAGTACAGATTTGGAGGGATATGGGCCAAGTGTGGGCAGATGGGACGCTTAGGTTTACTAGGTTAATTCCCGGAGTGGCGGGACTGTCGTATGTTGAAAGACTGGAGCGACTAGGCTTGTATACACTGGAATTTAGAAGGATGAGAGGAGATCTTATCGAAACGTATAAGATTATTAAGGGGTTGGACACGTTAGAGGCAGGAAACATGTTCCCAATGTTGGGAGAGTCCAGAACCAGGGGCCACAGTTTAAGAATAAGGGGTCGGCCATTTAGAACTGAGATGAGGAAAAACTTTTTCAGTCAGAGAGTTGTGAATCTGTGGAATACTCTGCCACAGAAGGCAGTGGAGGCCAATTCTCTGGAAGCTTTCAAGAGAGAGCTAGATAGAGCTCTTAAGGATAGTGGAGTCAGGGGGTATGGGGAGAAGGCAGGAACAGGGTACTGATTGAGAATGATCAGCCATGATCACATTGAATGGCGGTGCTGGCTCGAAGGGCCGAATGGCCTCCTGCACCTATTGTCTATTGTCTATAGTACAGATGGGACATGTTGGTCCGGGTGGGCCAAAGGGCCTGTTTCTACGCTGTGTGACTCTATGACTGTAACAGAGAGAGGAGGAAAAGTTGTTCATAGAGTCACAAAGGCATAGAGCTGTACAGCACAAACAGGCCCTTCAGCCCATCTTGGCCATGCTGACCAAGTTGGCATCCAGGGCTCGTCCCGTTTGTTGTATTTGGCCCGTATCCCTCAAAAGCCTTCCTACCTATACATCTGTCCAAATGTCCTTTGAACAGACATAATTGTATCTGCTTCTGTTGCTTCCTCAGGCAGCTCGGACTGCCCTCTGAGTGAAAAAGTTGCCCCCGAGTTCCCTCTTAAATCTTTCCCCTCTCATCTAAGAATATGCCCTCTAGTTTTAGAATCCTCTGCCCTAAGAAAGGGTATATTTTCTATTAGAATACTGTTACATATCTAAACAATCAGACAGTTTAAACAGAAGATAGACACAAAATGCTGGAGGAACTCAGCGGGACAGGCAGCATCTCTGGAGAGAAGGAATGGGTGACACCCGTTCTAATCAAGAATTTGTCTATCTCTGCCTTAAAAATACCCACTGACTTGGCCTCCACAGCCCTCTGTGGCAATGAGTTCCACAGATTAACTACCCTCTGACTGAAGAAGTTCCTCCTCACCTCCTTTCTAAAGGAGCGTCCTTTAATTCTGAGGCTGTGCCCTCTGGTCCAAGACTCTCCCACCAGTGGAAACATCCTCTCCACATCCACTCTATCTCTGCCTATCATTATTCTGAAGACTGGAGAAGGGTCTCGATCCGAAACGTCGCCCATTCCTTCTCTCCAGAGAGGCTGCCCGTCCCGCTGAGTTCCTCCAGCATTTGGTGCCTGTCGTTTTTCCGCTGGCTGTTTAGCACGCGACAAAAGCTTTTTTTTAGATTTAGAGATACAGCGCAGAAACAGGCCCTTCGGCCCACCGGGTCCACGCCGCCCAGCGATCCCCGCACACTAACATTATCCTACACCCACTAGGGACAATTTTTTTTTACATTTGCCCAGCCAATTAACCTACAAACCTGCACGCCTTTGGAGTGCGGGAGGAAACCGAAGATCTCGGAGAAAACCCACGCAGGTCACGGGGAGAACGTACAAACTCCGTACAGACGGCGCCCGTAGTCAGGATGGAACCTGAGTCTCCGGCGCTGCATTCGCTGTAAGGCGGCAACTCTTCCGCTGCGCCACCGTGTCGCCTCAGGTTACTGTACCTCAGCGCACCTGGCAATAAACTGAACTGAACTGAGCACGGGGATGGGTGGAGATGGACTGGTGGGGGGGGGGGGGGACACACAAAGCATCTGGCAGCGCACAGCTTCCAGGGAGCACGGCACACCAGACTAACGTCAAATACACTTCCCTTGCCTGGGGCAACGGGGAGACCTGAAACGCTAGGGCGCGTGGTAAGACACAAGAGGTCTCGACCGGGTCAAGTGAGACAGAGAGCACAACACAGCAGGATGGCTGGAGGAGAAGCCGTCTGAAGAACAGTTATTAACCGCGCACTTGTTTAACAACAGGCTCTGGCAATGTGGAGGGAGGTGGGGGGGGGGGGGGATGGTGCGGAGTGAAAGCAGGCGCTGGGGAGTGAGTCACAGTTTAATGGCGTGCCCTGAGGATATAAGGCAGTCGGTGGAGACGCAATGCGTGGGTAACAGGAGCCGCTGGGAGACAGGTGTGACGGCCAGGGTCTGTTTTGTGTCACCGATCCAGCGGCAGAGCCAGGGAGAGCAGTTGTGCATGAAGGAACTGCAGACGCTGGTTTAGACCGAAGACAGCCACAAAAAAAGCTGGAGTCACTCAGCGGGTCAGGCAGCATCTCTGGAGAGAAGGAATGGGTGACGTTTTGGGTCGAGACCCGTCTTCACAAGTTCACGTTATAGGAGTAGAATTAGGCCATTCGGCCCATCGAGTCCACTCCGCCATTCAATCATGGCTGATCTCTGCCTCCAATTCCCATTTTCCTGCCTTCTCCCCATAACCCTTGACACCCGTTCTAATCAAGAATTTGTTTATCTCTGCCTTAAAAATATCCACTGACTTGGCCTCCACAGCCCTCTGTAGTAATGAGTTCCACTGCTTAACTACCCTCTGACTAAAGAAGTTCCTCCTCACCTCCTTTCTAAAAGAGCCCCATTTAATTCTGAGGCTGTGCCCTCTGGTCCTAGACTCTCCCACTAGTGGAAACATCCTCTCCACATCCACTCTATCCAGGCCGCTCACTATTCTGTAAGTTTCAATGAGGTCCCCCCTCAACCTTCTAAACTCCAGCGAGTACAGGCCCAGTGCCGACATTCCTGGGATCGTTCTCGTAAACCTCCTCTGGACCCTCTCCAGAGCCAGCACGTCCTTCCTCAGATAAGGGGCCCAGATTTCTTCACACTGAGAGTCTGTGGAAAGGGAAACGATAGAGAGATAGAATAAATGAATGAAAGATATGCGTAAAAGTAGCGATGATTAAGGAAACAGGCCATTGTTAGCTGTGGGCTAGGTGAAAACGAGTTACAGACAATGAGACTCAACAAGACGACTTTGAACCTAGTGCAACATAGAAACATAGAAAATAGGTGCAGGAGTAGGCCATTCGGCCCTTCGATCCTGCACCGCCATTCAATATGATCATGGCTGATCATCCAACTCAGTATCCCGTACCTGCCTTCTCTCCATACCCCCTGATCCCTTTAGCCACAAGGGCCACATCTAACTCCCTCTTAAATATAGCCAATGAACTGGCCTCAACTACCTTCTGTGGCAGAGAATTCCACAGATTCACCACTCTGTGTGTAAAAAAAAACATTCTCATCTCGGTCCTAAAAGACTTCCCCCTTATCCTTCAACTGTGACCCCTTGTTCTGGACTTCCCCAACATCGGGAACAATCTTCCTGCATCTAGCCTGTCCAGCCCCCTTAAGAATTTTGTAAGTTTCTATAAGATCCCCCCTCAATCTTCTAAATTCCAACGAGTACAAGCCGAGTCTATCCAGTCTTTCTTCATATGAAAGTCCTGCCATCACAAGAATCAATCTGATGAACCTTCTCTGTACTCCCTCTCTGGCAAGAATGTCTTTCCTCAGATTAGCAACGAATTGGGCGGTTCAGCGGGAAGAAAGTTCTCTCATATTCCAGGTCACCTTTTTTGTCAGGCAATTCTACCCGTGCTGAGGTACATTTAGCTTAGTTACTTTGGAGATACAGAGTGGAAACAGACCCTTCTGCCCACCACGTCAACCAATGATCACCTGTTCATACTTTAGATTTTGATTTAGAGATACAGCGCAGAAACAGGCCCTTCGGCCCACCGGGTCCGCGCCGCCCAGCGATCCCCTCACACTAACACCATCCTACACCCACTAGGGACAATTAAAATCTTTTTTTTTTTAACATTTGCCCAGCCAATTAACCTACAAACCTGTACGTCTTTGGAGTGTGGGAGGAAACCGAAGATCTCGGAGAAAACCCACGCAGGTCACGGGGAGAACGTGCAAACTCCGTACAGTACAGCACCCGTAGTCAGGATGGAACCTGAGTCTCCGGCGCTGCATTCGCTGTAAGGCAGCAACTCTACCGCTGCGCCACCGTGCCGCCCTTCTAGTTCTATGGAGAGAAGGAATGGGTGACGTTTTGGGTCGAGACCCTTCTTCGGACTTCAGTCTGAAGAAGGGCCTCCACCCGAAACATCACCCTTTCCTTCTGCAGAGATGGGGCGTGTCCCGCTGAGTTACTCCAGCATATTGTGTCTATCTTTGGTTTAAACCAGCATCTGCAGTTCCTTCCTACATGTCCTAGTTCTACGTTACTCCACTGTCACATCCCTCACATATCGAAGCGATGGCCAAAAGCTATTCCCTGTACCTCAGGAAACATGGCAATAATCTAAACCAAGTCTAACTTGGGCGGCACAGAGGCACAGCGGTAGAGTTGCTGCCTCACAGAGGCACAGCGGTAGAGTTGCTGCCTCACAGAGGCACAGCGGTAGAGTTGCTGCCTCACAGAGGCACAGCGGTAGAGTTGCTGCCTCACAGAGATGCAGCGGTAGAGTTGCTGCCTCACAGAGGCACAGCGGTAGAGTTGCTGCCTCACAGAGGCACAGCGGTAGAGTTGCTGCCTCACAGAGGCACAGCGGTAGAGTTGCTGCCTCACAGAGGTGCAGCGGTAGAGTTGCTGCCTCACAGAGGTGCAGCGGTAGAGTTGCTGCCTCACAACGCCGGAGGCCAGGGTTCCATCCTGACTACGCGTGCTGTATGTACGGAGTTTGTACGTTCTTACCGTGACCATGTGGGTTTTCTCCGGGTGCTCCGGTTTCCTACCACACTCCGAAGACGTGCTGGTTTGTAGATTAATCGGCTTCGGTAAAATTGTAAATTGTCCCGAATGTGCAGGACAGTGTTAATGTGCGGGGATCGCTGGTCGGCGCGGACCCGTTGGGCCGAAGGGCCTGTTTCCTCGCTGTATCTCTAAAGTGAAAGTAACTGAACGAAACACAATGAACCGAACAACCGCCTCGGTGAAGGCTTCCATGAAACTGGAGCAAGCGGGACAGATGGACTGTGCGCAGTCGTTGGCTGACAGTCTCGCCAACAAGACGGTCATCTTTCCAGCTCCCATTAGCAAGGGTGGAATCGTCTTACAGTCAAACATTACTGGGAGCAGTGTTCCTTGTCTCCGCTTCTCGCCCTCAGCCATGGCAATTAAAGTCTTGTTTTGTAAACATTTTAAATGGTTCAGCTCCACGCTTGACTCATGGGCAGTCCTGGGCAGATGCCGTCTCACAGATGCAGCTGAAAGCATTTGAGTTGGTCAGGAAACCTTGGGAGACAGCACTGCGCTGCACTGAACAACATTTCTTGATTAGTGCGGGTGTCAGGGGTGATGGGGAGAAGGCAGGAGAATGGGGTTAGGAGGGAGAAATAGATCAGCCGTGATTGAATGGCGGAGTAGACTTGATGGGCCGAATGTTCTAATTCTGTTCCGATCACATCTTCTTCTTCTTGCGTTTGAGGCAACAGAAGTTATGGAGCTGCTTCTGCTTCTGCTGTCTCTGTTTGCTGTTGTTCGCCTGACTGAGGTCAGTTGACAGGGCTCACCACAGGGAGGTCAACAACGTGAGGCCCTTCTGATCGCATGAACATGAATATCCCACAAACTATTGCAAGGTGAATGACCATTATCAGCCACTTTAATGCTGAGGTTAATTTGGAGCGCTCCCTACCCTTTTACCCATTGGTTTAGATTTATGTTTAGGTTTATAAGACGTTGGTGAGGCCTCATTTAGAGTATTGTGTTCAGTTCTGGGCACCATGTTATAGGAAAGATGTTGTCAAGCTGGAAAGGGTGCAGAGAAGATTTACGAGGATGTTGCCAGGACTAGAGGGTGTGAGCTACAGGGAGAGGTTGAGCAGGGTAGGATTTTATTCCTTGGAGCGCAGGAGGATGAGGGGTGATCTTATTGAGGTGTATAAAATCATGAGAGGAATAGATCGAGTAGACGCACAGAGTGTCTTGCCTAGAGCAGTGGAATCGAGAACCAGAGGACATAGGTTTACGGTGAGGGGGAAAAATTTATTAGGAACCTTAGGGGTGACTTTTTTACGCAAAGGATGGTGGATGGATGGAACGAGCTGCCAGAGGAGGTAGTTGATGCAGGGACTATCCCAACAGTTAAGAAACATTTAGACAGGTACACGGATAGGACAGGTTTAGAGGGATATGGGCCAAACGCAGGCAGGTGGGACTCCTGTAGATGGGGCATGTTGGTCATTGTGTGGGCAAGTTGGGCCGAAGGGCCTGTTTCCACACTGCATGACTATGAATTCTCCAGGTGCTCTTTGAGTGCTTTATCTTCAATGCCCTGGCTGCTGCCTCCGTTTAAATAATGATTGCCTAATGGCCTCCACGGTAATTCATGGGCTGCACCCGGCTTATATTGGAGTCATTTTTCTCTCCTCATTGATTGTGTGATTCCTCTGCCATTCCTCAATGATTAGGCAAATTCCATTATTGATGGAAGGAGACTGATGGAGAATGTGCACTAATGAAACACTGCTGGCTGCTCAAACAAAGGTTCCAGTCTAACTGTGTCCCCACTCACCTCGTCTCCCCCAACCCAGTCCAGCCCAGTCTAACTGTGTCCCCACTCACCTCATCTCCCCCAGCCCAGCCCAGTCTAACTGTCTCCCCACTCACCTCGTCTCCCCCAACCCAACCCAGCCCAGCCCAGCCCAGTCTAACTGTTCAACTTACCACAACCATATAAAAGGACTGGATAGACTAGATGCAGGAAAAATGTTCCCAATGTTGGGGGAGTCCAGAACCAGGGGATAAAGAACCCTAAGAATAAAGGGGAGGCCATTTAAAACTGAGGTGAGAAGACATTTTTTCACCCAGAGAGTTGTGAATTTGTGGAATTCTCTGCCACAGAGGGCAGTGGAGGCCAATTCACTGGATGGATTTAAAAGAGAGTTAGATAGAGCTCCAGGGGCTAGTGGAATCAAGGGATATGGGGAGAAGGCAGGCACGGGTTACTGATTGTAGATGATCAGCCATGATCACAATGAATGGCGGTGCTGGCTCGAAGGGCCAAATGGCCTCCTCCTACACCTATTTTCTATGTTTCTAACCACTGTTAAGCTGCAAACACTTCAAATTTAATCCCATTAAAATTCATAAAATACCATTTCACTACTGTTGATGTTAATTAAGGAATTACTAATAGTCAATCCCACAAAATAGAACAAAGTTCTGGTAGATAGACATAACAAGCTGGAGTAACTCAGCAGGCCAGGCAGCATCTCTGGAGAGAAGGAATGGGTGACGTTTCGGGTCGAGACCCTTCTTTGCAATGATGTCCGGGGAGTGGGCGGGACAGAGATAGAATGTCGTCGGAGATAGTAAGGCTGGTGGGAAGGGGGAGGGGATAGAGAGGGAAAGCAAGGGCTATTTGAAGTCAGAAAAGACAATGTTCATACCGCTGGGGTGTAAGCTGCCCAATCATACCGCTGGGGTATAAGCTGCCCAATCATACCGCTGGGATGCACTTGCATTGTTTTCTCTGGAGCATCGGATGTTGAGGGGAGACCAGATATGTTTATAATGTAATGAAAGGTGTAGATAGGGTAGACAGAACCTTCAACTAAGGGTGCCAACTATCCCACTCCCCAATAAGGGACAAGGTGACGTCACCGCCCCGTGCCCCACGTGACCTCACCCTGCCAGCGGTCATGTGCTCCCGCTCCACCAATGGCGGCCGCCTGGGCCGGGAGGCGGGTTGCTACGCAACCTCCGTCAGGCGGCGCCCGGACCTCCGGACCTACACTGTCCGGACCTACACTGTCTGGACCTATAGTGTCCGGACCTACACTGTCCCGGCCTACACTGTCCCGGCCTACAGTGTCCGGGCCTACAGTGTCCGGGCCTACAGTGTCCGGGCCTACAGTGTCCGGGACTACAGTGTCCGGGCCTACAGTGTCCGGGCCTACAGTGTCCGGGCCTACAGCGCCCCCCTGGGCCTAATATGGGATACGGGTGGACACGTTTGGGACAAACCAATTTAGCCCAATATACGGGATGTCCCGGCTAATACGGGACAGTTGGCGACCCTACCTCCAACCCAAGTGGAAATGCCAAAGACCAGAAGGCGTAGATTGAAGGTGAGAGGGGCAAAGTTTAACGGAGATGTGCGGGACAATTTATTTTACACAGAGGGTGGTGGGGGCCTGGAACACGCTGCCAGGGGTGGTGGGGGCCTGGAACACGCTGCCAGGGGTGGTGGGGGCCTGGAACACGCTGCCAGGGGTGGTGGGGGAGGCAGATACGATAGTGGTGTTTAAGAGGCTTTCAGATAGACACGATATGGAGGGATATGGATCACGTGCAGGCAGAGGAGATTCGTTTAACTTGGCGTTATGTTTGTCACGGACATTGTGGGCTGAGGGGCCTGTTCCTGTGCTGTGGTGTTCCATGTCCTATGATTAATCCGCTCTAACTCTGCACAGGGCGGCACGGTGGCGCAGCGGTAGAGTTGCTGCCTGACAGTGCTTACAGCACTGGAGACCCAGGTTCGAACCCGACCACAGGTGCTGTCTGCATGGAATTTGTGCGTTCTTTCCGTGACCGCGTGGGTATTCTCTGAGATAGACAATAGACAATAGGTGCAGGAGGAGGCCATTCGGCCCTTCGAGCCGGCACCGCCATTCAATGTGATCATGGCTGATCATTCTCAATCAGTACCCCGTTCCTGCCTTCTCCCCATACCCCCTGACTCCTCTATCCTTAAGAGCTCTAATTAGCTCTCTCTTGAATGCATTCAGAGAATTGGCCTCCACTGCCTTCTGAGGCAGAGAATTCCACAGATTCACAACTCTCTGACTGAAAAGGTTTTTCCTCATCACCGTTCTAAATGGCCTACCCCTTATTCTTAAACTGTGGCCCCTGGTTCTGGACTCCCACAACATTGGGAACATGTTTCCTGTCTCTAACATGTCCAACCCCTTAATAATCTTATATGTTTCGATAAGATCCCCTCTCATCCTTCTAAATTCCAGTGTATACAAGCCTAGCCGCTCCAGTCTTTCAACATATGACAGTCCTGCCATTCTGGGAATTAACCTAGTAAACCTACGCTGCACGCCCTCAATAGCAAGAATATCCTTCCTCCAATTCCGTTTCCTCCCGCACTCCAAAGACGTACAGGTTTGTAGGCTAATTGGCTCGGTATAAATGTATATTGTTCCAAGTGTGTGTAGGGTAGTGTTTAGTGTGCGGGGATCGCTGGTCGGCGCGGATTCGGTGGGCCGAATGGGCCTATTTCCGTGCGCTTTGTCTCGAAACTAAATTAAATGAAACTAATCCGAGATTGTCAGCGTGCTTTTTGTTAGGTCGTGATTCTGTGTGTCCAATTTGATTGAACAAAATGTATTGATGAGGGCAATGCGGTTAATGAGGTCTGCATGGACCTGCATTATGCCTCTGATGAGGTCCCATGTGGATGACTGATCCTAAAGGTTAGAGCCCGTGGGATCCCTGGCAAGGTGGCAAATCTGACCCAAAACTGGTTCAGTAGCAGAGGGTGATTGCGGATGGCTGCGTTTATAGACAATAGACAATGGGTGCAGGAGGAAGCCATTCGGCCCTTCGAGCCAGCACCGCCATTCAATGTGATCATGGCTGATCATTGTCAATCAGTACCCCGTTCCTGCCTTCTCCCCATACCCCCTGACTCCGCTATCCTTAAGAGCTCTATCTAACTCTCTCTTGAATGCATTCAGAGAATTGGCCTCCACTGCCTT
Source organism: Rhinoraja longicauda (assembly GCF_053455715.1). Taxonomy (NCBI): domain Eukaryota; kingdom Metazoa; phylum Chordata; class Chondrichthyes; order Rajiformes; family Arhynchobatidae; genus Rhinoraja; species Rhinoraja longicauda. The sequence goes on from NC_135959.1 coordinate 2,255,780, forward strand.
CTGAGGCAGAGAATTCCACAGATTCACAACTCTCTGACTGAAAAAGTTTTTCCTCATCTCGGTCCTAAATGGCCGACCCCTTATTCTTCAACTGTGACCCCTGGTTCTGGACTCCCCAGAGGATGCACTTTAGTTTAGTTTAGTTTAGAGATGCAGTGTGGAAACAGGCCCTTTGGCCCATCGAGTCCGCGCTGAAAAGCGATCCCAGCGCATTAACACTATCCTACACACACTAGGGACAATTTACAATTTTACCAAAGCTAATTAACTTACAAACCCGCATGTATTTGGAGCGTGGGATGAAATCGGAGCACCCGGGGATAACCCATGCGGGTCACTTAGAGAACGTACAAACACTGCACAAACAGCACCCACAGCGAGGATCTAACCCGTGTCTCTCTGGCGCCGTGAGGCAGCAACTCTATCGCTGCGCCACCGTGCTGCCCGATTTGTTAGTGGAAGCCTGTGAACACCAGGATTGGTGCTGGAAAGGGTGCAGAGAAGATTTACAAGGATTCTTGCTCAGACTCAATGTATGGAACAAGCTGCCAGATGAGGTAGTTGAGACTGGGACTATCCCATCGTTTAAGAAACAGTTGGACAGGTACATGGATAGGACAGGTTTGGAGGGATATGGACCAAGCGCAGGCAGGTGGGACTAGTGTAGCTGGGACACTGTTGGTCGGTGTGGGCAAGTTGGGCTGAAGGGCATGTTTCCACACTGTATCACTCTATGACTCGAGGGCCTGAGTTATAGGGAGAGATTGAGCAGGCTAGGACTTTATTCCTTGGAGTGCTGGAGGATGAGGGATGATCTTATAGAGGTTTACAAAAACATGAGAGAAATAGATCGGGTAGACGCACAGTCTTTTGCCCAGAATAGCAGAATTGAGACCCAGAGGACATAGGTTTGAGGAGAGGGGGGAAAGATTTAATAAGAACCTAACGGACAACCTTTTCCCATAGAGAATGGTGGGTGTATTGAACAAGCTGCCAGAGGAGGTAGTTGAGGCAGGTACTATAACAATATTTCAAAGACATTTGGACAGGTGCATGGATGGGAAAGGTTTAGAGGGATAGGTGCCAAATGCAGGCAGGTGGGACAAGTGTAGATGAGTCCACAACCATAGGTCACAGTTTAAGAATAAGGGTTAGGCCATTTAGGGTGAGATGAGGAAAAACCTTCTTCACCCAGAGAGTTGAGAATCCGTGGAATTCTCTGCCACAGAAGGCAGTGGAGGCCAATTCACTGGATGTTTTCAAGAGAGGGTGAGATTTAGCTCTTGGGGCTAACGGAACCAAGGGACGTGGGGAGAAAGCAGGAACGGGGCACTGATTGTAGATGATCAGCCGTGATCATATTGAATGGCGGTGCTGGCTGGAAAGGCCGAATGGCCTCCTCCTGCACCTATTTTTCTATGTTTCTATGAACACTGCCAGGGTTGGTGATCCAGTATATATATATCTCTCATAAAACTCCACAATTGATAGCGAGCAAGCAAACAATTGCAATGCCACCCTCAGGAGCGTCGCTACACAGCAGCGATCAATATTGCAGAGAGCAGAGTGTAAATCCGTCACTGCAGCGGAGAGGAGCAGGGTCACAGCACGCACCTCCCTGAGTGAACAAGCGTCCTGACCCGAAACGTCACCTCTACTATTTAATGTAGAGGAGTAAACAACAGACAATAGACAATAAGTGCAGGAGGAGGCCATTCGGCCCTTCGAGCCTGCACCGCCATTCAATGTGATCATGGCTGATCATTCTCAATCAGTACCCCGTTCCTGCCTTCTCCCCATACCCCCTGACTCCGCTATCCTTAAGAGCTCTATCCAGCTCTCTCTTGAACGCATTCAGAGAATTGGCCTCCACTGCCTTCTGAGGCAGAGAATTCCACAGATTCACAACTCTCTGACTGAAAAAGTTTTTCCTCATCTCAGTTCTAAATGGCCTACCCCTTATTCTTAAACTGTGGCCCCTTGTTCTGGACTCCCCCAACATGGGGAACATTTTTAGACAATAGACAATAAGTGCAGGAGTAGGCCATTCGGCCCTTTGAGACAGCACCACCATTCAATGTGATCATGGCTGATCATTTTTCCAGCATCTAGCCTGTCCGATCCCTTCAGAATTTTACATGTTTCTGTAGTGGCAACTTCGGCCTTTCCTACTGAAGTCCTCTCCTCCTGCCACCACCTCACGGAGGAGTGCAGTGAACGTTCTTGACGCAGACCAACAACAGAGAGATCTTCACGACGTTTCAGTTTAATTAGTCGTTTATTGAAGTAGTGATACAAACAGATTAGTATTTCACCCGTCATAGATCTGGTAAGAACTGTATCTCACCACAGCTTCTCTCATCTCTGCATACCCAGATATACTCATCATTCTGGCTCCTGCCAGTCCATTATGCCCATGTATGTCTTCATCTCACGACACCCTGGAGTGACACAGCGGGTCAGGCAGCATCTCTGGAGAGAAGGAATGGGTGACGTTTTGGGTCCAGAAATAATAAAGCAAGATACAAAATAATATAATATGCTCAGACAGATAATAAACACAGCCCCTACAGTTTCTATAAGATTCTTGTTGTGCTGCAGTTTCTGTGGCAGCGTTGGTTGACTCCATCGTGTTGAATGTTGCCGTCTCTCGTCTAGGTGCGAACCCCTCGCAGCAGAACGACATGGGGCACACGCCCATCGATTACGCCAAGGACGGTGAAGTCAAGGACCTCCTGAAGGGGGCGGAAGTCAAGGCAAGTCACCTTACTGTTACACCGAGGACGGGCACATACAGGCGCTGCTCGGCTTCCGATGGGGTTCCGTTCCGAGAAACCCACCGGAAACCAAAGGTATTGTAAGTCGTAATGCATTGAACACCCGCGATCACGTGGCCGGAGGCTCGCCACCGGTCGCTGCCGTTTGCACCATCGCAACGTCGAACTGTCATAATCTGGGGAGCACCTGCAATGCTGGAGTAACTCAGCGGGTCAGGCAGCATCTCTGCAGAGAAGGAATGGGTGACGTTTCACAGAGTGCTGGAGTAACTCAGCGGATCAGGCAGCATCTCTGGAGAACATGGAGAGGTGACGTTTCACAGAGTGCTGGAGTAACTCAGCGGGTCAGGCAGCATCTGTGGAGAACATGGATAGGTGACGTTTCACAGAGTGCTGGAGTAACTCAGGGAGTCAGGCAGCATCTGTGGAGAACATGGATAGGTGACGTTTCACAGAGTAATGGAGTAACTCAGTGGGACAGGCAGCATCTCTGGAGAGAAGGAATGGGTGACATTTGGGGTCGAGACTTGTCTGAAGAAGGGTCTTGACCCGAAACGTCACCCATCCCTTCTCTCCAGAGAAGCTGCCTGACCCGCTGAGTTACTCCAGCAGTCTGTGTCTATCTTCGGTTTAAACCTGCACCTGCGGTTCCTTCTTACGCTGTTACAGGTACAGTTTAGTTTGCGGAAAGACAATACATGGTTACAATCGAGCCATTTACAGTGTATAGATAGTCATATAGATTACAACCAAGGGATGCAATGCTGCTGCTTATAGTTTATGTTCATAAATGATAGGAGCAGTATTAGGCCATTCGGCCCATCAAGTCTTCTCCACCATTCAATCATGGATGATCTATCTTTCCCTCACAACCCATCTCTCCTGCCTTCTCCCTGTAACCCTGGGTTTAGACTGGGTCTCTATTCTAAGCTGGGTCTCTATTCCAAGGAGCACAGGAGGATGAGGGGTGATCTTATAAAGGTGTACAGAATCATGAGAGGAATAGACTGGATGCACAGAGTCTCTTGCCCAGAGTAGGGGAATCGAGGACCAGAGGACATTGGTTCAAGGTGAAGGGGAATGAAGATGATCTTGTGGCGTTATTACAGATAAGAGCAGGATATATCTCATGGACACATAGAAACATAGAAAATGGGTGCAGGAGGAGGCCATTCGGCCCTTCGAGCCTGTACGCACCGCCATTTATTGTGATCATGCCTGATCATCCACAATCAGTAACCCGTGCCTGCCTTCTCCCCATATCCTTTGATTCCACTAGCCCCTAGAGCTCTATCTAACTCTCTTTTAAATTCATCCAGTGAATTGGCCTCCACTGCCCTCTATGGCAGAGAATTCCACAAATTCACAACTCTCTGGGTGAAAAAGTTTCTTCTCACCCCAGTTTTAAATGGCCTCCCCTTTATTCTTAGACTGTGTGTCCCCTGGTTCTGGACTCCCCCAACATTGGGAACATGTTTCCTGCATCTAGCTTGTGCAGTCCTTTTATTGGGCAGGACATCTCCGCAATGCCCTGACCAATAAGCATCTCAGTGACCTCTGTTGGCTCGTGCTGTGGTGATAGTTTGGACATGAGTCCGTGCCAGCTCGGTCCTTGCTTTAAATCCCTCTGCCTCCTCACCTCCATTCCTAGTTCTGTATTGTCTGCAGTTTAGACAATAGACAATAGGCAGGAGGAGGCCATTCGGCCCTTTGAGCCAGCACCGCCATTCACAGTGATCATGGCTGATCATCCACAATCAGTACCCCGTTCCTGCCTTTTTTGAAGAAGGGTCTCGACCCGAAACGTCGCCCATTCCTTCTCTCCAGAGATGCTGCCTGTCCCGCTGAGTTACTCCAGCATTTTGTGTTTATCTTCGATGTAAACCAGCGTCTGCAGTTCCTTCCTACCCCACAGGTTAGTAGGTTCATTGGCTTCGGTAAAAATGGTAAATTATAGCCAATGTGCAGGATAGTGCTAGTGTACGGGGATTGCTGGTCGGCGCAGACTTGGTGGGCTGAAGGGCCTATTACCGTGCTGTATCTCTAGACTAGACTAAACTAAACTTAATACAACCATCCATAATCACCCTCTGCCTCATGTTACTGGTCCAGTTTTGGACCAAACTAAACTAAATATACTCCGACCCTCAGAGACACACGTACGCAAAGTCCCAGACTCGATAGATGAATGCAAACGTGTGTGTGTGTGTGTGTGTGTGTAATGAATATGTTTATTGGCCAAGTATGTACACATACAAGGAATGTGCCTTGGTGCTCCACTCGCAAGGAACAACACGACATACAGTAAACAATCAAGGATAAAGCATAAAACATTCAAACATTAAAAATACAACATTACAGTTTAAACATGTGAGGGAAATAAACCAGAGCAAAAGGAGGCTACAGACTTTTGGTTGTTGAGTAGAGCTGCTACTCGTGGACAAAAGCTGTTTTTATGTCTGGCTGTGGCTGCTTTGACAGTCCGGAGTCGCCTTCCAGAGGGAAGTGCTTCGAAGAGTTTGTGGCCAGGGTGAGAGGGGTAGCGTGTATGATTGTGTGGTGTCTGTGGTGTGTGTGTGTGTGTGTGTGTGATTGTGTGATGCTGTGTGTGTGTACATTGCGTGTGTGTGTGTAGTGTGTGTACATTGTGTGTATAGTGTGTATAGTGTGTGTGTGTATAGTGTGTGTATGTGTACCGCGTGTGTGTGTGTCATTCTCTGCCTCTCACACACACACACACGGAAAATGTCATCGCTCCACAGCACTTTACTTATTATGTTTTAGAAAGTGACTGATGATAAATTGTCTGAAATGAAATTTCCTACATAAAAAAAATGAATGCGTAGAAAACAAATACTCAATAAACTGATGGAATCCATCATTTGTCGGCTTGAGACGGGGCAATAACTGAGTGGCAGCTCCCTTGTGAAGGCAGTGCCTGGGCTGTGAGCCAGGACACTTCCACCACCCGCCGGCAAAAGATGCATCATTTAAACAACTCACACACACCGGTGTGTGCCTGTGTGTGTGTGTGTGGGGTCTGTGTTTGTGTGTGTGTGTGTGTGGGGGGGGTCTGTGTTTGTGTGTGTGGTCTGTGTGTGTGTGTATGTGAATGTCTGTGTGTGTGTGCGGGGTCTGTCTGTTTCTGCTTGAGTGTGTGTCTGCTGTGTGTGTGTATGTATGTGTGTGTGTGTGGTGTCTGTGTGTGTCTGTGGTTGGTGTGTGTGTGTGTGTCTGGTTGGTGTGTGTGTGCGTGTCTGTGTGTGTATGTGTCTGTGGTTGGTGTCTGCGTGTGTGCGTGTGTGTGTGCGGGGTCTGTGTGTGTGTGTAAATATGTGTGTGTGTGTGTGTCTGTGTGTGTGTGAGTGTCTGTCTGTGTGTGTGTGTGTGTGTGAGTGTCTGTCTGTGTGTGTGTGTGTGTTGTCTGTGTGTGTGTTGTCTGTGTGTGTGTGTGGGGTCTGTGTGTGTGAGTACGTGTGTGTGTGTGTGCGCGAGTGTGCGTGTGTCTGTCTGTGTGAGGAGAGGGGAGGGAGTGCTTCGATCACCTGAGTATTCACATCTTTGACTCAGTGCACAGACAGAAACCAATGCTCCACTTCAGACAGCAAACGGATTAAATGCTCAAATATTAAACAGTTGGCTGAGCTGCTTGTGATTTATAGTCTAAACTTTAAAAAATATATATTGCAAAGCTACGGATATTTTCAATAATTTAATCAGGGAACAAGAAATAAAATGTTTTAATTTCCTCGTAAAAACGTCTAAAATAAATGCCATTTTCGAGTAATTGCCCTTGCACGCAGTGAAAGCTTTTCCCTGTACCTCGCTGCACGTGACAATAAACTAAACTCAACACTTCTTTTCTGATATTTTCCCCTTCCTCAAAGGTCCAGGCTCTCGATAGGTTTGATTGATTGCTAGGAAGATAATAGTCAATAGACAATAGGCGCAGGAGGAGGCAATAGACAATAGACAATAGACAATAGGTGCAGGAGTAGGCCATTCAGCCCTTCGAGCCAGCACCGCCATTCAATGCGATCATGGCTGATCATCCACAATCAGTACCCCGTTCCTGCCTTCTCCCCATACCCCCTGACTCCGCTATCATTAAGAGCTCTATCTAACTCTCTCTTGAAAGCATCCAGAGAATTGGCCTCCACTGCCTTCTGAGGCAGAGAATTCCACAGATTCACAACTCTCTGGGTGAAAAGGTTCTTCCTCATCTCCGTTCTAAATGGCCGACCCGTTATTCTTAAACTGTGGCCCCTTGTTCTGGAGAAAGCACAGAAACAGGCCTGATCATCTTCACACTAAAAAAAGACACAAAGTGCTGGAGTACCTCAGCGGGTCAGGCAGCATCTCTGGAGAACATGATTAACCCATGTATCGGGTGGGGACTGGCTGGAGTAGGGGGGAGAAAGCTGGCAGAGAGGTGGAGGCAGGGCAAAGCCTGGCAAGTGATAAGTGGAAGCAGGTAAAGGGAGAGATTCAGTTTAGTTTAGAGATACAACGTGGAAACAGGCCCTTCGGCCCACCGGGTCCGTGCCGACCAGCGATCCCCGCACACTATTACTATCCTACACACACTTGGGACAATTTTTACATTTACACCCATCCAATTAACCTACAAACCTGCACGTCTTTGGAGTGTGGGAGGAAACCGAAGATCTTCGGAGGAAACCCACGCAGGTCACGGGGAGAACGTACAAACTCCGTACAGACAGCGCCTGTGGTCGGGATGGAACCTGGGTCTCCGGCGCTGTGAGGCAGCAACTCTACCGCTGCGCCACCGTGCCGCCCTCATTCATTAAAAGGTTTATGTGAGCAGGAGGCATGGTGGTGCAGTGGTAGAGTTGCCCCCTCACAGCGCCGGAGACCCGGGTTCGATCCCGACTACGGGTGCTGTCTGTACGGTTTTCTCCGAGATCTTCGGTTTCCTCCGAGATCTTCGGTTTCCTCCCACACTCCAAAGACGTGCAGGTTTGTAAGTTAATCGGCAGTTGTAAATTAACATTGTCCCCAGTGTGTGTGTTGGATTGTGTTGATGTGCAAGGATCGCTGGTCGGCTCAGACTCAGTTGGGCGAAGGGCCAGTTTCCCGCGCTGTGTCTCCTTAACTGAACTAAACTGAAGGAAACAAAAGGTGGTTTTGTTGGGGGAGACTTTGCCTGAAGTTGTTGTGTTTCTCTCGGGTGCAGTACCAGGAGCTGCAGAGGAGGCGCGAGGCAGAGGAACGCAGACGGTTCCCGCTGGAGCAGAGACTGAAGGAGCACATCATCGGGCAGGAGACAGCCATCGCCACTGTTGCTGCAGGCACGTACACACAAGGCACTGCGGAACGTTCCGGTAGCCCCATCACAGGAACGATGCAAAGTCATGGGAGGAATAGATCGGGTAGACGCACAGAGTCTTTCGCCCAGAGCAGGGGAATCCAGGACCAGAGGACAGAGGTTCAAGGTGAAGGGGAAAAGATTTAATAGGAATCTGAGGGGTAACTTTTCCACACAGAGGGTGGTGGGTGTATGGAACGAGCTGCCAGAGGAGGTAGTTGAGGCTGGGACTATCCCATCGTTTAAGAAACAGTTGGACAGGTACATGGATAGAACAGGTCTGGAGGGATATGGACCAAGCGCAGGCAGGTGGGACTAGGGTAGCTGGGACATTGTTGGCCGGTGTGGGCAAGTTGGGCCGAAGGGCCTGTTTCCACACTGTAACACTCTATGACTCTATGTTTAGTTTAGTTTAAACCGCAGATAGACACAAAATGTTGGAGTACCTCAGCGGGACAGACAGGCTCTCTGGCGAGAAGGAGAAGGTCTGAAGAAGGGTCTCAAACCGAAACGTCACCCATTCTTTCTCTCCAGAGATGCTGCCTGTCCCGCTGAGTTACTCCAGCATTCTGTGTCTACCTTCGGTCTAGACCAGCAGCTGCACTTTCTGCCTACACATTCAGTATGGTTTAGTTTAGTTTAGAGATACAACGCAGAAACAGGCCCTTCGGCCCACCGTGTCCGTGCCGACCAGCGATCCCTGCACACTAACACTACCCTACACCCACTAGGGACAATGTTTACATTTACACCAAGCCAATTAACCTACAAACCTGCACGTCTTTGGAGTGTGGGAGGAAACCGAAGATCTCGGAGAAAACCCACGCAGGTCACGGGGGGGAACGTACAAACTCCGTACAGACGGCGCCCGTAGTCAGGATCGAACCTGAGTCTCGGGCGCTGCATTCGCTGTAAGGCGGCAACTCTACCGCTGCGCCACCGTGACCGCCCAGCATCATGTTGGGCACGGGTAAAAGGGCGGTCTCCAGGTGCTCCAGTCTCCTCTCACACTCCAAACTTCAGTTCAGTTTAGTTTATTGTCACGTGTACCGAAGTACAGTGAAAAGCTTTTGTTGCGCGCTAACCAGTCAGCGGAAAGACAACACATGATTTAGAATCAATCCATTTACAGTGTACAGATACATGATAAGGGAATAACGTTTAGTGCAAGGTAAAGCCTGCAAAGTGCAATCAAGGATAGTCCGAGGGTCATCAAAGAGGTAGATAGTAGGTCAGCACTGTAAATCGTCCCTAGTGCATAGCATAGATTGTTGGTCAGCACGGACTAGGAGGGGCTGAAGGGCCATTTCCCTCGATGTTTCGCAGGAAACATGTTCCTGATGTTGGGGGAGTCCAGAACCAGGGGCCACATTTAAGAAAAAGGGGTCGGCCATTTAGAACGGAGATGAGGAAGAACGTTTTCACCCAGAGATTTGTGAATCTGTGGAATTCTCTGCCTCAGAAGGCAGTGGAGGCCAATTCTCTGGATGCCTTCAAGAGAGAGTTAGCTCGAGCTCTTAAAGATAGCGGAGTCAAGAAACTTAGAAACATAGAAAATAGGTGCAAGAGGAGGCTATTCGGCCCTTCGAGCCAGCACCGCCATTCATTGTGATCATGGCTGATCATCCACAATCAGTAACCCGTGCCTGCCTTCTCCCAATATCCCTTGATGCCACTAGCCCCCAGAGCTCTATGTAACTCTCTCTTAAATTCATCCAGTGATTTTTCCTCCACTGCCCTCTGTGGCAGAGAATTCCACAAATTCACAACTCTCTGGGTGATTTTTTTTTTTCTCACCTCAGTTTTAAATGGCCTCCCCTTTATTCTCAGACTGTGTGGCCCCTGGTTCTGGACTCGCCCCAACATTGGGGACATTTTTCCTGCATCTAGCTTGTCCAGTCCTTCTATAATTTTATACGTTTCTATAAGATCCCCTCTCATCCTTCTAAACTCCGGCGAATACAAGCCCAGTCTTTTCAATCTTTCCTCATATGACGGTCCCGCCATCCCAGGGATCAATCTCGTGAACCTACGCTGCACTGCCTCAATTACAAGGATGTCCTTCCTCAAATTAGGAGACCAAAACTGTACACAGAGGGCGTCACGGTGGCGTAGCGGTAGAGTTGCTGCCTTACAGCGAATACAGCACCGGAGACTCAGGTTCGATCCTGACTACGGGCTCTGTCTGTACGGAGTTTGTACGTTCTCCCCGTGACCTGCATGGGTTTTCTCCGAGATCTTCGGTTTCCTCCCACACTCCAAAGACGTACAGGTATGTAGGTTAATTGGCTGGGTAAATGTTTTTTTTAAAATTGTCCCTAGTGTGTGTAGGATAGTGTTAGTGTGCGGGGATCGCTGGGCGGCGCGGACTCAGTGGGCCGAAGGGCCTATTTCCGCGCTGTATTTCTAAATCTAAATCTAAATCTAAATCACAATACTCCAGATGTGGTCTTACCAGGGCCCTGTACAACTGCAGAAGAACCTCTTTACTCCTATACTGAAATCCTCTCGTTATGAAGGCCAATCAGAAGAACCTCTTTACTCCTATACTGAAATCCTCTCGTTATGAAGGCCAATCACGGTGAATGGCGGTGCTGGCGCGAGGGGCTGAATGGCCTCCTCCTGCACCTATTGTCTATTGTCTATCTCTAAACTAAACAAACACTAAAGAGACAGAGAAAAATAATGTTCGGGGCTTTGCCTTGCGGGTGAGGCGTGGTTTGTTGGTTGGTGTACGGGACCTGTGATGTGCAATGACCCAAGGCCCAATGACATTAGCTGCTCGCTATCTTGATTCTTATGAAAATGGAGCCGGATGTTCAGGGGTAATTCAATCAGGTGGCCGATCAATTTAATGGGAAAAGAAAGGCATTTTCTTATTTTGTAAGGAAAAAGCCTTTGGTCATGCACAGCTACAGAGACAATCCCGTAATAAGATTTATAATGTGCCGTTCTGTTAAAGACTGCTTTTCAGCTTGAGAGGGAGGTGAATATAATCTTGCATTGAGATGTTGCAGGTATACCGAGCCAGTCCCACACAGAGTGTAGATATCGGAGGTTTATTGTTGCCATGTGTTTTACAGTGAAAAGCAGAAACGAGGAATTGCAGATGCTGGTTTACACACAAAAAAAGACACAAAGTATTGGAGTAACCCGAGAATCCCCGGAGAATATGGAGAGGTGACTTTTCCGGTCTGGACCCTTCTACATTCTGAAGAAGGGTCCTGAAGAAGGATAGCGGAGTCAGGGGGTATGGGGTGAAGGCAGGAACGGGGTACTGATTGAGATTGGTCTGAAGAAGGGTCTCGACCCGAAACGTCACCCATTCCTTCTCTCCTGAGATGCTGCCTGACCTGCTGAGTTACTCCAGCATTTTGTGAATAAATACTGATTGAGAATGATCAGCCATGATCACATTGAATGGCGGTGCTGGCTCAAAGGGCCGAATGGCCTCCTCCTGCACCTATTGTCTATTGGCCCGAAATGTCATGTTCACAAGCAGAATTAGGCCATTCGGCCCATCGGTTCTACTCCGCCATTCAGTCATGGCTGATCTATCTTTCCTTCTCAACCCCATTCTCCTGCCTTCTCCCCATAACCCCTGACACCCGCACTAATCACCTATCCATGTTCTCCAGAGATGCTGCCTGTCCCGCTACGCTACTCCAGCATTTTGTGCCTATCTTCACTCGATGACTCTCTGCAGTTCCTTCCCGCACATAGACGGCAACACACTGAGGACTGGGCTTGTACCGTCTGTGGCGAGCGGAGACAGGGAGGAGGAGCATTGCGCTGCGCTGCGGTGCGCTGCGGTGCGCTGGGCGAGAGCGATATTAGGAAGAGGTTGGGAGCGATCCGTCAGCAAGCGTCTCTCCGCAGGGCTCCCGCGGCGCCCATTACCCCATCGATGATGAAAGTGCCTTTGCATCAGCGTGGCCGAGGGCCGTCGACGGCAGAAGTCATTGAGCTGCCGTGCGGGGGTCGGCAGCGACAGAGAGGCATGAGGCAAACTGCACCCCCGCAGGCTGCAGGTCCTCCCCCAGTGCCCATTGCCCTGGCCCCAACGGCCTGTCAGGCAGCGGCCCTAAATCACGGGCAAGCCAGACCCAGCACATCCCAGCAATTTCACCACTTCCCAAATCGCCCCGAAGCCGCACTCTGGAAAATTAATTTTGACAGGAGCTTCCTTCTCAACTCATCCTTTATTCTGGACTTTGCGGAGGAAAGAGAAAGATTGAGTTGTTTTGCCTTCACGCTGAGTTTGTGCACACTCCCACAAGCTGCCTGCTCTCATCACTGTGAGCTGCACTAGTCCACCCCCCCCCCCCAACCGCACACTTCTGGCACACATCACTCTGTCAGTTTGTGCATAAAACTCTGCTTTGATCATCTGTGCTGTCTAAAGAAGGGTCTCGACCCGAAATGTCACCCATTCCTTCTCTCCCGAGATGCTGCCTGACCCGCTGAGTTACTCCAGCATTTTGTGTCTACCTTCAATTTAAACCAGCATCTGCAGGTTTTTTTTCCTACATAAGGAACTATAGATGCTGGTTTAAACCAAAGATAGAAACAAAAAGCTGGAGTAACTCAGCGGGTCTGACAGCATCTCTGGAGAAAAAGAATAGGTGATGTTTCGGGTCAAGACCTTTCTTCAGCGGTCTGATGAAGGATCTCGACCCGAAACGTCATCTATTCCTTTTCTCCAGAGATGTTGTCTGGCCCGCTGAGTTACTCCAGCTTTTTGTGTCTACCTTCTGCTTTGATCTTACCCCTCCATTTCTCTAGACATCCTCTGCCCTGACTCTCAGTCCGAAGAGGGGTCTCGACGAGAAACGTCACCCTTTCCTGACCTCGGGTGCTGTCTGTACGGAGTTTGTACGTTCTCCCTGCGACCGCGTGGGTTTCCTACGGATGCTCCGGTTTCCTCCCACATCCAAAAGACGAGTGGGTTTGGAGGTTAACGGGCTTCTTTAAATTGTATACACTGGAATTTAGAAGGATGAGAGGAGATCTTATTGAAACGTATAAGATTATTAAGGGGTTGGACACGTTAGAGGCAGGAAACATGTTCCCAATGTTGGGGGAGTCCAGAACCAGGGGCCACAGTTTAAGAATAAGGGGTAGGCCATTTAGAACAGAGATGAGGAAAAACTTTTTCAGTCAGAGAGTTGTGAATCTGTGGAATTCTCTGCCTCAGAAGGCAGTGGAGGCCAATTCTCTGAATGCATTCAAGAGAGAGCTAGATAGAGCTCTTAAGGATAGCGGAGTCAGGGGGTATGGGGAGAAGGCAGGAACGGGGTACTGATTGAGAATGATCAGCCATGATCACATTGAATGGCGGTGCGTACAGGCTCGAAGGGCTGAATGGCCTCCTCCTGCACCTATTGTCTATTGTCCCTGGTGTACAGGATAGAACTAGTGTACGGGGGATCGACGGTCGGCACAGACTCTGTGAGCCGAAGGGCCTGTTTCCAAGTTGTATCTCTAAAACTAAAACTACAATAGGTAGAGCAAAGGGGAAGATACAGAGTGGCACTCTGGCTAAACTGCTGGCATTTCTCCCCCAGGATCTAAAAGGGGTAAGAAGATGAGGCGGGGATTGGAGGATCATTACCTTGAAATTGGAGAATTCAACGTTCATACCAAAGATGAACACAAAGTGCTTGAGTATCTCAGCAGGTCAGGCAGCGTCTGTGGAGAAAAAGGTTGGCGCGTTGACACGTTGAGTTACTCCAGCACATGGTGTCTATCTTTGGTGTAAGGCAGTATCTGCAGTTCTTTGCTTCTACTGGTTCCACTGCATTGCTGGCAGCTTTGGGCCCCATATCTGAAGAAGGATGTTGTGGCGTTGCAGAGGGTCCAGGGGAGGTTTACGAGAATGATCCCGGGAATGAGTGGGTTAGCAGATGATGAGCGTTTGTTGGCATTTACTCACTAGGGTTTAGACGGTTGAGGGGGGACCTCATTGAAACATACAGCCTGGACAGAGGGTGTTTCCACTAGTGGGAGAGTCCAGGACCAGAGGGCACAGCCTCAGAATTAAAGAACGTTTCTTTAGGAAGGAGATGAGGAGGAATTTCTTTAATCAGAAGGTGGTGAATCTTTGGAATTCTTTGCCACAGACCACTGTAGAGGCCACGTTAGTGGATATTTTTAAGGCAGAGATAGATAGATTTATTCACAAAATGCTGGAGTAACTCAGCAGGTCAGGCAGCATCTCGGGAGAGAAGGAATGGGTGACGTTTCGGGTCGAGACCCTTCTTCAGATAGATTCTTGATTAGTGCGGGTGTCAGGGGTTATGGGGAGAAGGCAGGAGAATGGGGTTAGGAGGGAGAGATAGATCAGCCATGATTGAATGGCGGAGTAGACTCGATGGGCCGAATGGCCTAATTCTGCTCCTAGACCTTATGAACTACCCAATGTTCATATGTTGGGTTGTAAGCTACGTTAGCCGACCAGGGTATGGAGGCACTCAACATCCCCTGGTTGGTGGGAGACAGATGGGGATCGGTACAGGCCATTGTACAGTTTGACTTACAGACAATAGGGGCTGATGTGTCCTCCTTTGGTCAATAATCGGCTCGCTTAAGGCTGCGAGGAAATTCCCCCCCAAATTCGATTAGGACCCGGCAGCCTCTTCATAAACCCTGCCGCCCGACACAGACAGGAGCCACCTGTGCCAGCCCATTCATCAACCCTTAGCCAATTACCCATGGCAGCAAGCATTCACAGCTGGCTTGTAGGGGGATAGAGGGCAGAGAGAGGGAGAGAGAGAGAGAGGGAGGGAGGGAGGGAGGGAGGGAGGGAGGGAGGGAGGGGGGGTTGGTGGGAGTGAGGGAGGGAGGGAGAGGGGGAGGGAGGGTGGGTTGGTGGGAGTGAGAGAGAGGTAGGGAGAGGGGGAGGGAGGGAGGGAGGGAGGGTTGGTGGGAGTGAGAGAGAGAGGTAGGGAGAGGGGGAGGGAGGGAGGGAGGGAGGGAGGGAGGGGAGGGAGGGAGGGAGTGAGGATGGAACAGGGTGGAGAGGGGGGTGCTGATTGGGCAGGGCAGGGCAGGGCTGGAGGGGGAAGCAGATCGGAACAGCAAACACGGTGTTGGCAGGACAATAGGAGAGGGAGAGAGGTCCCAGCATGGAGGGGAGTGAGTGGGATACATTCACTGAGCGCTGGCCCATGTCATTCCAGACCGTCCCAGTCTGTCAGGCAGCCCAGGCGGAATCTTATTAAGCAGAATGCGCGCAGTCGTCCTCATTGTTACTGAAACAATTTGCCCTTGTAAGTAAACACTGGGATGCACAGTGCTCCTGACCTAGCCTCTTGCTACCATTTATGTCACCATTTGAATGACTTAAATTGGAGCGAACAGATGGACTTAGGTCTTAGAAAAAAATATTTTAAGCGGACATGACAGGCAGAGGGACTGGCTGCTGTCTGCAACAGGTCAGTGGTGGAGAGTAGCCACACGCACGCACACACACACGCACACACCCACGCACACGCACGCACACACACACGCACACGCATGCACACACACATGCACGCACACGCACGCACGCACACACACACCCACACACGCACGCACACATGCACGCGCACACACACCCACCCACGCACGCACGCACACATACAGACACATATGCACGCACACATGCACGCACACACACACACAGACACGCACACACACACCCACGCACGCACGCACAGACACACACAGACACATACGCACGCTTATAGACACACACACCCACGCACGCATGCACACACACACACAGACACACACGCACATGCACGCACATAATCACGCACACGCGCGCACGCACACACACACACACACACACACACAACGCCCACCAGCTAACCTGTCCACTCAGGTGAGGAAGGTTTTAGTTTAGTTTAGAGATGCAGCGTGGAAACATGCCCGCGCGGTCACAGGGAGAACATGCAAACTCCCTACAGTTTAGGGAAAAACAACTGCAGATGCTGGTTTAAATGGAAGGTAGACACAAAATGCTGGAGAAACTCATCGGGTCAGGCAGCATCTCGGGAGAGAAAGAATGGGTGGCGTTTCAGGTCGAGTCTGAAGAAGGGTCTCGAACCGAAACGTCACCCATTCCTTCTCTCCAGACAGTTTAGTTTAGTTTCTCTCACTCCTGCAACAAACTCTGCTTGCAATCATCCCACAGCCTTGTGAATGAGGAACTGGAAATGTCTGCCTGGAACTAATTACCTGAGACAACTTCAGCTGCTGAGCACACAAACAGGCCATACCCCTCCCTAACTCTCGCCCCCTCCCCGTCTCCCACTTTAGAACACACAAGATTTAGGTCTATAACTTTGTTATTGTCACGTGTACCGAGGTACAGTGAAAATCTTTTGTTGCGCGCTAACCAGTCAGCGGAAAGACAACACATGATTACAATCGAGCCGTCCACAGTGTACAGATACATGAAAAGGGAATAACTTATGGTGCAAAGTAAAGTCAGCAAAGTCCAATCGAGGATAGTCCGAGGGTCACCAATGAGGTAGATAGTAGTTCAGCACCGCTCTCTGGTTGTGGTAGGATGGTTCAGTTGCCTGATAACAGCCGGGAAGAAACTGTCCCTGAATCTGGAGGTGTGCGTTTTCACACTTCTGTACCTCTTGCCCCGATGGGAGAGGGGAGAAGAGAGAGTTAGATTTAGCTCTTAGAGCTAAGGGAATCCAGGGATATGTGGAAAAAGCCGGAACAGGGTACTGATTTTGGATTATATTGAATGACTCAAAGGGCTGAATGGCCTCCTCCTGCACCTATTTTACATTAATCCCATTTTTCTTTTTATTCCCTCCATATTTTCTTCAACTCACCCACATTGTAAAGCTTACTCACACATACACGAGGCAGTTTACAGACGCCAATTAACCTTGTAATCCTTCTGTCTTTTGGGATTAATTGTGCGCAGTTCTGGTCGCCCCCTTTACACGAAGGATGTGGAGGCTTTGGAGAGGGTGCAGAGGAGGTTCACCAGAATGATGCCTGAATTTGAGGGTATTAGCTACAAGGAGGAAAGAAAAACTGCAGATGCTGTTAAAAATCGAAGGTAGACACAAAATGCTGGAGTAACTCAGCGGGTCAGGCAGCATCAGTGGAGAACATGGATTGGTGACGTTTCACAGAGTGCTGGAGTAACTCAGCGGGTCAGGCAGCATCTGTGGAGAACATGGATAGGTGACGTAGAAGAGAAGGAATGGGTGACGTTTCGGGTCGAGACCCTTCTTCAGACTGAATCCCTTCTTGACCCAAAATGTCACCTATTCCTTCTCTCCAGAGATGCTGCCTGACCCGCTGAGTTACTCCAGCACTCTGTGAAACGTCACCTATCCATGTTCTCCACAGATGCTGCCTGTCCCGCTGAGTTACTCCAGCACTCTGTGAAACGTCACCTATCCATGTTCTCCACAGATGCTGCCTGACCCGCTGAGTTACTCCAACATTTTGTGTCCAGCTATGGGGAGAGGTTGGACAGACTAGGATTGTTTTCTCTGGACCATCACAGGTTCATGGGAGATTTGACTGGTATAAAAGTTATGAGACGCAGAGGTAGGGCAATTAGTCAGAAACTTTTTGCCAGCTTGGAAATGACCAACACTAGAGGGCATAGCTTTAAGGTGAGAGGGCCAAAGGTAAATGGGACAAGTTATTTTCACACAGAGGGGGGTGGGGGCCTGGAACGCACTGCCAGGGGTGGTGGTGGAGGCAGATACGATAGTGGTGTTTCAGAGGCTTTTAGACAGGCGCGTGGATACGCAGGGAGTGGAGGGATATGGGTCACATGCGGGCAGAGGGGATCAGTTTAACCTGTCATCGTGTTTTTGGCACGGATATGGTGGGCCGAAGGGCCTGTTCCTGTGCTGTACAGTTCTATGTTCTATGAAAGTGGAGCACCTGGAGGAAACACATCATAACTTATTTGTATCTTAATGCATCTGAAGAAGGGTCTCAACCCGAAGCATCACCTATTTCTTTTCCCCAGAGATGCTGCCTGTCCCAATGAGTAACTCCAGCATTTTGTGTTTATCTTCCCACAAAAATCTGTTGTTCCTGGTTTTAACATTTTCCGTTGACCATATTTCTACTTGTCTTTGCGTTAATATCATAAGAGATAGGAGTAAAATTAGGCCATTCGGCCCATCAAGTCTAATCCGCCATTCAATCATGGCTGGGCGGCGCGGCGGTAGAGTTGCTGCCTTACAGCGAATGCAGCGCCGGAGACTCGGGTTCGATCCTGACTATGGGCGCCATCTGTACGGAGTTTGTACGTTCTCCCCGTGACCTGCGTGGGTTTTTTCCGAGATCTTCGGTTTCCTCTCACACTCCAAAGACGTGCAGGTTTGTAGGTTAATTGGCTTGGTAAATGTAAAAATTGTCCCTAGTGGGTGTAGGATAGTGTTAGTGTGCGGGGATCGCTGGGCGGCGCGGACCCGGTGGGCCGAAGAGCCTGTTTCCGCGCTGTATCTCTAAATCTAAAAAAAAAATCTAAAATCTATCTCTCCCTCTCAACCCCATTTGCTGATGTTGGCTGCCTTTCCGAGGCAGCGTGAAATATAGATGGAGTCAATGTTGGGGAGTCTGGTCTGTGTGACATTACTCATAAAGTACAGCACACGAGCAGGCCCTTCGGCCCACAGAGTCCATGCCCTCCCTCCTGCATTGCCGAGGGAGATAGACAAAAAATGCTGGAGTAACTCAGCGGGACAGGTAGCATCTGTGGAGAGAAGGAATGGGTGACGTTTCAGATTGAGACCCTTCTCCATAAGGTCAAAAGGAGTAGGAGTAGAATTTGCCCATTCGCCCCATCAAGTTTTCTCCACCATTCAATCATGGCTGATCTATCTCTCCCTCCTAACCCCATTCTCCTGCCTTCTCCCCATAAACTGTGACACCCGTACTAACCAAGAATCTATCTATCTCTGCCTTAAAAATATCCATTAACGGCCTCCACAGCCGTCTGTGGCAAAGATATTAAGAAGTGCCTCTTGACATTCCCCTGCTGAAACTGTGCCTCTAAGCCACACTCCTCCCTTCCTCTATCCTACCTTCTAGTCCCCACTCCCATTGCTTGTCTGTATGGAGTTTGTACGTTCTCCCCATGACCTGCGTGGGTTTTCTCCGGGTGCTCCGGTTTCCTCCCACACTCCAAAGACTTAGAGGTTTGTAGGTTAATTGGCTTGATACAATTGTAAATTGTGCCTCTTGTGTGTAGGAGTGTGTAAGTGTGCGGGGATCGCTGATCGGCATGGACTCAGTGGGCTGAAGGGCCTGTCTCCACGCTGTATCTCTAAACTAAACTATAAATGCTGGAGTAACTCAGCGGGTCAGGCAGCATCTGTGGAGAACATGGACAGGTGACGTTTCATAAAGTGCTGGAGTAACTCAGCGGGTCAGGCAGCATCTGTGGAGAACATGGACAGGTGACGTTTCACAGAGTGCTGGAGTAACTCAGGGAGTCAGGCAGCATATGTGGAGAACATGGATAGGTGACATTTCGGATGGGGACCCTTCTTTCAGAGTGGTATTGTGTAGAAGATAGCCCTTTAAGGATTGATGGAGCTTCTGGGATTTCACATGTCATGCCAACACAGTTTGATACCTTTCCACAGCATCTATGACTTGATGGAGGCAAGTAAGGTGATCTAGAATGAATTGCAACATTAGTGGTGCAATAAGAGAAGAGAGAGCCAATTTCTGCTGCCTTTCCTTCTGAAGACTGCCCTCATATTGATCTCAGTAAAGTAATACATTGTATTTATGAGAATCAATATCTAGCTAACTTCACACTCTGAAACCTTTCATCAGACCCCAGGAGAGGGCCAGTGAAGAAAAATGTCTTTTACTTGTCTCAGCGACCTCTTGCTGCCCAGTCCTGCTTTTACAACTTTCCAGTGACATCTTTCCAATGGGGATTTATTGCCTGGCGTGCACCACTGTAGCTCTCAGCATCAGCCCTTGCCTCTCAGGACCGGGCTATGGCTTGAAGTCCCACTGTGTTTGTCTCAGCACAATGTCCCCCGGCCTCTCCTGTGTCTGCACTGCTAGAATGCCATCGTCCCTGTGACTCCATCTACACCTCACGCTGCCTCGGCAAGGCCAGCAGCACAATCAAGGACCAGTCTCACCCCGGCCACTCCCTCTTCTCCCCTCTCCCATCGGGCAAGAGGTACAAAAGTGTGAAAACGCACACCTCCAGATTCAGGGACAGTTTCTTCCCGGCTGTTATCAGGCAACTGAACCATCCTACCACATAGGATAGGAAAAAAACACATAGGAAAAAAAAACTGCAGATGCTGGTTTAAATCGAAGGTGGACACCAAATGCTGGAGTAACTCAGCGGGTCAGGCAGCATCTCAGGAGGGAAGGAATGGGTGACGTTTCGGGTCGAGACGACACGGTCTGAAGAAGAGTCTCGATCCGATACGTCACCCATTCCTTCTCTCCCTAAAAGCTGCCTGACCCGCTGAGTTACTCCAGCATTTTGTGTCCACCTGTGAAAACGCACATCTCTCTAAACCTTTCCAATCCACGTAACTGTCCAAGTGAATTTTAAACATAGCACGTGCCTCAACCAACTTCTCTGGTAGCTCATTCCATATCCAAGAAGTGTCCCAAGCCAATCTATTGCCTATCCATGTACTGCAGAGATGCTGCCTGACCCACTGAGTTAGGTTTTGGTTTATTTTATTTAGTTTAGTTTAGAGATACAGTGCGGAAACAGGTCCTTCGGCCCACCGGGTCCGCGCCGACCAGCGATCCCCGCACACTAACACTATCCTACACCCACTAGGGACAATTTTTACATTTACACCAAGCCAATTAACCTACAAACCTGCACGTCTTTGGAGTGTGGGAGGAAACCGAAGATCTCGGGGAAAACCCATGCAGGTCACGGGGAGAACGTACAAACTCCGTACAGACAGCGCCCATAGTCGGGATGGAACCCGGGTCTCCGGCGCTGCATTTACTGTAAGGCGGCAACTCTACCGCCGCGCCACCGTGCCGGCCACACATACAGTGAAATGCTTTGTTTTGCATGCCCTCCATTGAGATTAGATATACCATGCATAAATACAGTCAGTTCAAACTCAAGTACAACAGGTTGAGCAAAGGGGAAGATACAGAGTGCAGAATATAAATCTCAGCTTTGTAGCGCATCAGTTCCACAGACAAAGTCCAATGTCCGCAATGAGGTAGAGGTGAATCGGACAGTACCCTAGCTTATGGAAGGACCATTCAGAAGCCTGATTACAGATTCTCCAACACTTTCTGTCTGTTGTGTGAAGATGAATATGAAGTTTCACACATAATCCCACAGAGTACTGTATTTACATATCTAGTTGGGAGGTCATGTTGCAGTTGTTCAAGACGTTGGTAAGACCGCATTTAGAATATTGTAAGAAAATAACTGCAGTTGCTGGTACAAATCGAAGGTATTTATTTCACAAAATGCTGGAGTAACTCAGCAGGTCAGGTAGCATCTCAGGAGAGAAGGAATGGGTGACGTTTCAGAAATTGGCCTATATTCACCTTCTTCAGACTGAATATAGTGTTCAGTTCTGGGCACCATGTTATAGGAAAGATATTGTCAAGCTTGAAAGGGTTCAGAAAAGATTTACGAGGATGTTGCCAGGACTAGAGGGTGTGAGCTACAGGGAGAGGTTGAGCAGGCTGGGACTCTATTCCATGGAGCGCAGGAGGATGAGGGGAGATCATGTAGAGGTGTACAAAATCATGAGAGGAATAGATCGGGTAGATGCACAGAGTCTCTTGCCCAGAGTAGGGGAATCGAGGACCAGAGGACATAGGTTCAAGGTGAAGGGGAAAAGATTTAATAGGAATCTGGGGGTAACCTTTCCACACAGAGGGTGGTGGGTGTATGGAACAAGCTGCCGGAGGAGCTAGTTGAGGCTGGGACTATCCCATTGTTTAAGAAACAATTGGACAGGTACATGGATAGGACAGGTTTGGAGGGATATGGACCAAGCACAGGCAGGTGGGACTAGGGTAGCTGGGACATTGTTGGCCGGTGTGGGCTAGTTGGTCCGAAGGGCCTGTTATGCTGCTGCAAGAATTTGATTGTTCATTTTCTGGACATGTGAGTGTAAAACACTTGACTTATTTGATTTATTTTAATTTTTTTTCATTTTGAGTCAAACAGTCATACAGCGTGGAAACAGGCCCTTCGGCCCAACTTGCCCTTGCCGACCAGCATGCCCCACCTGCCCACTCTTGGCCCATAACCCTCCAAACCTATCCTCTCCATGTACCTGTCCAAATGTCTCTTAAATGTTATAATAGTCCTTGCCTCAACTACCTCCAACGGCAGCTCGTTCCATACACCCACCACCTTTGTGTAAAAAAATATGCCACCTAGATTCCTAGTAAATCTTTCCTCCCTCATCTTAAACCTATGTCCTCTGGTTCTCGATTCCCCCAGAGTAGGCAAAAGATCCTGTGCATTCATACTATCGATTTCTCTCTTGATTTTGAAACCCTTTTAGATTTAGAGATACAGCGCAGAAACAGGCCCTTCGGCCCACCGGGTCTGCGCCGACCAGCGATCCCAGCGCACTAACACTATCCTACACACACTAGGGACAATTTTTATATTTGCCCAGCCAATTAACCTGCAAACCTGCACGTCTTTGGAGTGCGTCTATAAAGAGCACAATACTCTAAATGTGGTTTCACCAATGCCTTGTACAACTGTGGCATGGCCTCCTACCTGCTCAACTCTGTAGTCTGGTTGGTGAAGGCCAATGTACCAAAAGCCTTTTTGATCACCCTAGCTACGTGATGACTTCACACCAACACACTCACACTCACACACCCACTCACACACTCCCACTCCCACACACACACTCACACACACACTCTCACACTCACACACCCACTCACACACACACACACACTTTCACGCACACACCCCCACACTCTCACACACACGCACACACGCTCACACACACACACATCACACTCAAACACACTCCCACACATACACACACACTCACACACATTCCCACTCCCACACACAAGCTCACACTCCCACACACATGCTCACACCCCCACACACACGCTCACACACACACTCCCACACACATGCTCACACACACACACTCACACTCTCACACACACTCCCACACACATGCTCACACCCCCACACACACGCTCACACACACACTCCCACACACATGCTCACACGCTCACACTCACACACACTCCCACACACACGCTCACACTCTCATACATACGCTCACACTCACACACGCACTCACACACACACTCGCACACACTCCCACACAACACACACTCCCACACACTCACATGCTCACACTCTCACACACACACACACCTGTTATAAGGCAAGTGAGACATTCTACCAACAACAGGTAGCAGTCCTGAGCTACTATCTACCTCATTGGAGACCCTTGGACTATCTTTGATCGGACTTGACGGGGCTTTATCTTGCACTAAACGTTATTTATGTTATTCCCTTCATCCTGTGTCTGTACACTGTGGATGATTCGATTTGTAATCATGTATTGTCTTTCCGCTGACTGGATAGCGCGCAGCAAAAAGCTTTTCACTGTACCTCGGTACACGTGGCAATAAACTAAACACACAAACGCACACATACGCACACACGCGCACACACGCACACACATACGCGCACACACACATACGCACACACGCACACACACATACGCATGCACGCACGCACACACACACGTGCACACACACACACATACACACGCACACACACACACACACACAATACAAAGAGGAAGCTATCCCCTGGTACATTTGGAAAGATTAAAGACTGGTATAGATTTATCACAGTAATCCAATCAAGTCTCTATTATTCAAGCATTTCAGCCTTCTGGAAATTGGATTTGGAGCAGGCAGGCAGGCAGGCAGGCATCTGTAGGCAAGTCACCCTGAACCCTGGTGCGTGTCCTTCCACTAAACACGGGAAGCCAATTTCAGGGGGGAGGGAGGGGGGGTGGCGGGGAGAGATTTAATTTAAATTTATTATTAATAATCCTCGCATTAGCGGGTGGCGACGGATCGCTGTGGCCCACATGCCCCCTCCCTCGTCCTCCCACCCTTCTTGCATGATGTATTTCAAGAGAGAGTTAGATTTAGCTCTTGGGGGCTAACGGAATCAAGGGATATGGGGAGAAAGCAGGAACGGGGTACTGATTGTGGATGATCAGCCATGATCACATTGAATGGTGGTGCTGGCTCCAAAGGGGCTGAATGGCCTCCACCTACACCTATTTTCCATGTTTCTAAGCCACCACAAGACACAAAATGCTGGAGTAACTCAGCGGGTCAGGCAGCATCTCGGGAGAGAAGGAACGGTTGACGTTTCGGGTCGAGACCCTTCTTCAGACTCGATACGTCACCCATTCCTTCTCTCCAGAGTTGCTGCCTGACCCGCTGAGTTACTCCAGCATTTAGTGTCTACCTTCGATTGAAACCGGCATCTGCAGTTTTTTTTCCTACACATGGAACTGCAGATGCTGGTTTAAATCGAAGGTAGACACAAAACGCTGGAGTAACTCAGCGGGACAGGCAGCATCTCCGGAGAACATGGACAGGTGACGTTTCACAGAGTGCTGGAGTAACTCAGCGGGTCAGGCAGCATCTGTGGAGAACATGGATAGGTGACGTTTCACAGAGTGCTGGAGTAACTCAGCGGGTCAGGCAGCATCTGTGGAGAGAAGAAATGGGTGATGTTTCGGGTCTGAGGAAGGGTCTCGACCCGAAACGTCACCCGTACCTTCTCTCCCGCTGAGTTACTCCAGCACTTTGTACCTAACCACAAAGTACTGCTGAGTTACTCCAACGCTTTGTGTGTGGTTATTGTTTAAGCCAAGCTGTAGTTTCTATGTTTCTTCCCCCACCCCCCCCCCCCCCCCCCCCCACCCACCCTCCAGCGCTCCCTGGTCCCCATCTCCACGGCAACGGCGCGTTCCTTGCCAGACACGGCGCACTTCATCGGCATAACTGGGAGGGCAGGCGCGCGGGATCCATACAAACTCAATTTGGCTCCTCCTGGGTCTTGGTCCTTAATGAAATCTCCGCTGGACTAATGTTCGCTGGTGCCTATTGCGTGGGCTGAAGATGGTATAACATCGTGTATACTTAGTGATAATTGTAGGGAGCAGCAGAGGAATCGATTTTAGATATATATATATATCTCTCTCTCTCGTTTTTCTCATTCGCTCTTCTCCTTTCTTTTCGACGCAGCTATCCGCAGAAAGGAGAACGGCTGGGCGGATGACGAGCATCCATTGGTCTTCCTCTTCCTCGGCTCGTCTGGGATTGGTAATTGTTAAATTAAATGAAACCCAGGCCATTTGCAGCCTGCCCTGCTGCGGAGAGCACTCCTGATTACGGCCAGCGAGAACTCTAGTGAGAGGACAGGAGAGCCGAAACCCAGGGGATTTTAACCCTTTCACTCCAGCCCACCCCCTCCGCCCCCCAATCTCCGATGCACTTATGCTCGCTGGCGCCCAGTCTCTCTTGCCCACAGTACGAGAATGATAGAGCAAGGATCTGACTGATAGGACAGAACAAGGTATAAAACCATGGGAGGAATAGATCGGGTAGATGCACAGAGTCTCTTGCCCAGAGTAGTTCAATCGAGGACCAGAGGACATAGGTTCAAGATGAAGGGGAAATTATTTAATGGGAACCTGAGGGGTAACTTTTCCACACAGAGGGTGGTGGGTGTATGGAACAAGCTGCCAGAGGAGGTAATTGAGGCTGGGACTATCCCAACGTTTAAGAAACAGTTGGACAGGTACATGGATAGGGCAGGTTTGGAGGGATATGGGCCAAGCGCAGGCAGGTGGGACTAGGGTAGCTGGGACATGTTGGCCGGTGTGGGCGAGGTGGGCCGAAGGGCCTGTTTTCACACTGTATCACTCTATGACTATCTTCCAGATGTCAAATGTCCACAACATAAAGTGCAGGAGGATCTCAGCGGGTAAAATTATGAAAGGACTGGACAAGCTAGATGCAGGAAAAAAGTTCCCAATGTTGGGGGAGTCCAGAACCAGGGGCCACAATCTAAGAATAAAGGGGAGGCCATTTAAAACTGAGGTGAGATGAAACTTTTTCACCCAGAGTTGTGAATTTGTGGAATTCTCTGCCACAGAGGGCAGTGGAGGCCAATTCACTGGATGGATTTAAAAGAGAGTTAGATAGAGCTCTAGGGGCTAGTGGAATCAAGGGATATGGGGAGAAGGCAGGCATGGGTTACTGATTGTGGATGTTCAGCCATGATCTCAATGAATGGCTGTGCTGGCTTGAAGGGCCAAAGCTGCCTGACCCACTGAGTTACTCCAGCACTCCTGTGAAGCGTCACCTATCCATGTCCTCCAGAGATGCTGCCTGACCCACTGAGTTACTACGATGAGCGTTTGTCTGCACTGGGCCTGTACTCGCTGGAACTTAGAAGGATGAGGGGGGACCTCATTGAAACCTACCGAACAGTTAAAGTCCTGGATAGAGTGGATGTGGAGAGGATGTTTCCACCAGTGGGAGAGTCTAGGACCAGAGGGCACAGTCTCAGAATAACAGCACATACCTTTAGGAAGGAGATGAGGAGGAATTTCTTTAGTCAGAGGGCGGTGAATCTGTGAAATTCATTGCCTCAGACGGTTGTGGAGGCCAAGTCAGTAGAGATTGGCAGGTTTTTGATTAGTGCGGGTGTCAGGGGTTATGGGGAGAAGGCAGGAAATTGGGGTTAGGAGGGAAAGATAGATCAGCCATGATTGAATGGTGGAGTAGACTCGATGGGCCGAATGGCCTAATTCCGCTCTTATCACTTATATGAAGCCTGTGGAATATGTTATCTGTTCCAACGTGTCTATAAAACTGCATGAAAACTATCATTTGACCCACCCTGAATCAGTGACACTGTCACGGGTACTGACCTCCACACCATCGAAAGGACCTACAGGTGATGCTGCCTCAAGGAGGCAGACAGTATCAACTCAGACCCACACCACCCTGGCCATGCTGGTATAATCAGGAAGACGTACTGTACATAGGAAGACCCAGGAACAGGACCCAGTTGTACAGGGCCCTAGTGAGACCGCACCTGGAGTACTGTGTGCAGTTTTGGTCTCCAAATTTGAGGAAGGATATTCTTGCTATTGAGGGCGTGCAGCGTAGGTTTACTAGGTTAATTCCCGGAATGGCGGGACTGTCATATGTTGAAAGTCTGGAGCTAACTAGGCTTGTATACACTGGAATTTAGAAGGATGAGAAGAGATCTTATCGAAACGTATAAGATTATTAAAGGGTTGGACAAGTTAGAGGCAGGAAACATGTTCCCAATGTTGGGGGAGTCCAGAACAAAGGGCCACAGTTTAAGAATAAGGGGTAGGCCATTTTAAACGGAGATGAGGAAAAACTTTTTCAGTCAGTGCCGTCATACACTGTTAACCCACTCGTTCCCAAGATCTGGACCCTCTCCAGAGCCAGCACATCCTTCCGCAGATATGGGGCCCAAACCCACTCACAATACTCCAAATGTGGCCTGACCTGCGCCTCAGTATTACATCCCTCAATACCTGATCCGTAGGGTGGCCAACAGTCCCGTATTAACCGGGACATCCCATATTTTGGGCTAAATTGGTCCGTCCCTGGCTCGAAGGGCCGAATGGCCTTGCTCCTGCACCTATTGTCTATTGGGACCGCCCTTGTCCCGTATTAGGCCCGGGGGCCGCTGTAGGCCCGGACACTGTAGGCCCGGATAGTATAGGCCCGGACGCTGTAGGCCCAGGGGCTGCTGGAGGCCCGTAGGCCCGGATAGTGTAGGCCCGGACACTGTAGGCCCGGGGGCCGCTGTAGGCCCGGACACTGTAGGCCCGGATAGTATAGGCCCGGACGCTGTAGGCCCAGGGGCTGCTGTAGGCCCGGACAGTGTAGGCTCGGACACTGTAGGCCCGGGGGGCCGCTGTAGGCCCGGACACTGTAGGCCCAGGGGCCGCTGTAGACCCGGATAGTGTAGGTTGACGGAGTGTGTTCGGGGAGCGGGGCCGAGTGCGTTCGTCTAACGGAGGTTGCGTAGCAACCCGCCTCCCGACCCGGGCGGCCGCCATTGATGGAGCGGAAGCACGTGGCCGCTGGCTGGGTGAGGTCACGTGGGGCGCGGGGCGGTGACGTTACCTTGTCCCGTATTTGGGAGTGAGATAGTCGGCAGCCCCTAGATGACGCGTGTACCTTAAAGTTACCTCTAACACCTCATACGTCCTTTAATTGTTGAGGCTGTGGCCCTCTAGTTCCTGGGCTCTCCCGCCAGTGGAAACCACCTCTCCACATCCACCTTGGAGGAGGAGATATCAGTGTCAGGAGAGACATTGCTATGGGAACTCGCCAATGTCAGTGTGAATTTTAAATTGAATTAAGAAGCTAGCAGCTGCGTGCAGTATTATGACCTCTCCACACCCACTCTTCCAATTGTCTGGCACTGACAACGAATGCAGTCCACAGATGCTGAAGGAGGTGCAGCAACACAGCCCGGAGTGTTTAACAGGATATTGAAGAATCTTCACTGCATCTCACCCTGTCCTTTGTCTAGGAAAGGAAACTGCAGATGCTGGTTTAAATCGAAGGTAGACACAAAATGCTGGAGTAACTCAGCGGGTCAGGCAGCATCTCCGGAGAGAAGGAATGGGTGACGTTTTGGGTCGAGACCTTTCTTCAGACTCTGAGTCAGACCTGAAACGTAACCCATTCCTTGTCCGATCAGATAGTCCGCGGGTCACCATTGAGGCCGATAGTAGTTCAGCACCGCTCTCTGGTTGTGGTAGGATGGTTCACTTGCCTGATAACAGCTGGGAAGAAACTGTCCCTGAATCTGGAGAGGTGTGTGCGTTTTCACACTTCTGTACCACCTCTCTCACCCAATCATCAAATTTCCACGTTATCATCCACATCCACCACACACCCGACCCTAATGTTGCCGACAGGCCTCTGGAGTCCCAGTGGGCACCGCGTGTTGCCTGTCCAGGGACCCGCATTCATTGCCGTTGGCCCCGAAGAGGGGCAGGCGGTCGACGTGGGCAGGACCCTGGACCCTGGCGGTCACGGTGGCGCAGCAGTAGAGTTGCTGCCTTACAGCGAAAGCAGCGCCGGAGACTCAGGTTCCATCCCAACCACGGGCGCTGTCTGCACGGAGTTTGTACGTTCTCCCCGTGACCTGCGTGGGTTTTCTCTGAGATCTTCGGTTTCCTCCCACACTCCAAAGACGTGCAGGTTTGTAGGTTAATTGACTTGGTAAATGTAAAAATTGTCCCTAGTGTGTGTAGGATAGTGTTAATGTGCAGGGATCGCTGGGCGGCGCGGACTCAGTGGGCCGAAGGGCCTGTTTCCGCGCTGTATCTCTAAATCTAAAAGAAAAAAAAAATCTGTCTGGACCCGTGAATGACCATCTTGGCCATGAAGCCCTGCCATGGAAGTTTAGTTTAGATTTTTTTTGTTTAGAGATACAGCGCGGAAACAGGCCCTTTCGGCCCACCGGTTCCGCGCCGACCAGCGATCCCCGCACACTGACACTCCTACACACAACAGAGACAAGTTTTACATTTACCAAGCCAATTAACCTACAAGTCTTTGGAGTGTGAGAGGAGACCGGAGCACCCAGAGAAAATCCACGCAGGTCACGGGGAGAACGTACAAACTCCGTACAGACAGCGCCCGTAGTCGGGATGGAACCCGGGTCTCCGGCGCTGCATTCGCTATGAGGCAGCAACTCTACCGCTGCGCCACCGTGTCGCCCTTACTGTTTGTTGGAACAATGTAGATGCACCTCTATTCAGAGATACACTGGAGTGAAAAGCTTTAGGTTGGATGGACCTGAATGGCTCACAGCGCCAGACACCCATGTTCAATCCTGAACTCGGGCACTGTCCGTGTGGAGTTGCACCTTCTCCCTGTAACAGCGTGGGGTTCTTCCAGGTGCTCCAGTTCCCTCCCACATCCCAAACACGTACAGGTTTGTAAGTTGTGTAGGAAGAAACTGCAGATGCTGGTTTACACCGAAGATAAGAGTTTAGAAGGATGAGAGGGAATCTTATAGAGACGTATAAAATGGCAGCACCCACCATTCATTGTGATCATGGCTGATCATCCACAATCAGTAACCCGTGCCTGCATTCTCCCCATATCCCTTGATTCCGCTAGCCCCTAGAGCTCTATCTAACTCTCTTTTATATCCATCCAGTGAATTGGCCTCCACTGCCCTCTGTGGCAGAGAATTCCACAAATTCACAACTCTCTGGGTGAAAAGTTTTTTTCTCACTTCACTTTTAAATGGCCTCCCCTTTATTCTTAGACTGTGTGACCCCTGGTTCTGGACTCCCCCAACATTGGGAACATTTTTCCTGCATCTAGCTTGTCCAGCCCTTTTGTAATTTTATACGTTTCTATAAGGTCCCCTCTCATCCTAAATTCCTGTGTGGAGTGTTCAAAGTGCTAGAGTAACTCAGAGGGTCAGGTAGCGTCTCTGTAGAAAAAGGATGTGATGATTTGGATCAGGACCCTTCTTCAGACTGTCAGTTTTGTTTAGATTTTTTTTAGATTTAGAGATACAGCGCGGAAACAGGCCCTTCGGCCCACCGGGTCCGCGCCGACCAGCGATCCCGCACATTAACACTATCCTACACACACTCGGGACAATTTTTACATTTACCCAGTCAATTAACCTACATACCTGTACGTCTTTGGAGTGTGGGAGGAAACCGAAGATCTCGGAGAAAACCCACGCAGGTCACGGGGAGAACGTACAAACTCCGTACAGACGGCGCCTGTAGTCAGGATCGAACCTGAGTCTCCGGCGCTGCATTCGCTGTAAGGCAGCAACTCTACCGCTGTGCCACTAGTTTTGAGATACAGCGTGGAAACAGGCCCTTTGGCCCACTGAATCCACACCAGCCAACGATCACCCCGAACACTTGTTCTATTCCACACATTGAGGATAATTTCAGTTCAGTTTAGTTTATTGTCACCCGCACCAATGTACAGTGAAATGTAATTCCCGCACGCTAACCAGTCAGCAGAAAGTTAACACGTGATTACAATCCATCCATTTTGCAGTGTATAAACATATGATAAGGGAATAACGTTTAGTGCAAGGAAGCCAATTATCCTACAGACCTGCACGTCTTTGGGATGTGGTAAGAAACCGGAGCACCTGCAGAAAACCCACGAGTTAACAGGGAGAATGTGTAAACTCTATGCCGTCAGCACCCGAGGTCAGGATGGAACCCGGGCAGCAACTCTACCGTTGATGTGAGCAGCAACTCTACCGCTGCGCCACCATTGTACCTGTAGATGCTGGTTAAAATCGAAAGTAGACACAAAATGCTGGAGTAACTCAGCGGGTCAGGCAGCATCTCGGGAGAGAAGGAATGGGTGATGTTTCGGGTCGAGACCCTTCTCATCCTTCTAAATTCCAGCGTATACAAGCCCAGTCGCTCAAGAGAAGTCTTGCGCCAGGCAATGGTTAAGTTGTTTTCACAGGGAGCCTGGTATAAGTAGCCTCTTGTGAACAGAATCCGATGCAGAGCTTTGCTGCATAAAAATTACTTAAGTTTATTTTTCATATTTATTGAGCCCTGAAGCTAATTGCTAGTCAGCTGTGTGACGAATATTATACAATAGAAACCCCACAATCACTTGAAGGAGAAGGGGAATATTCAGAATTTATTGTGTTTTCCAAATCTTTCTTTCTTGGGCAGTCATAGAGGATACTTCAGACCAACTTGCCCACGCTAACCAACATGCCCCATCTATACTAGTCCCACCGGCCTGCGCTTGGCCCATATCCCTCCACACCTGTCTTATCTATGTACCTGTCCAAATGTTTTCTAAGCGTTGCATTAGTACCTTCCTCAACTACCTCCTCCGGCATTTATTCACAAAATGCTGGAGTAACTCAGCGGGTCAGGCAGCATCTCAGGAGAGAAGGAATGGGTGACGTTTCGGGTCGAGACCCTTCTTCAGACTGAAGAAGGGTCTCGTCCCGAAACGTCACCCATTCCTTCCCTCCTGAGATGCTGCCTAACCCGCTGAGTTACTCCAGCATTTTGTGAATAAATACCTTCGATTTGTACCAGCACCTGCAGTTATTTTCTTACACCTCCTCCGGCAGCTCGTTCGATACAGTGCGGAAACTTTGGCCCTTTGGTCCACTGCGTCTAAGCTGACCAGCAATCAGCCCGTACACTGGCAGTACCTTACACACTGGGGAGAATTTTTACTGAAACCAATTAACCTACAAGCCTAGAGAACCCGGGTCTCTGGCGCTGTGAGGCAGCAGCACTACCTCTGTGCCACCGTGCCATCTTTGCAGCATGCCGAACCAGGCGATGATGGAACCAGTCAGCGTGCTCTTTACCGTACATGTGTAGAAGTTACATAGAAACATTGAAAACAGGTGCAGGAGGAGGCCATTCGGCCCTTCGAGCCATCACCGCCATTCATTGTGATCACGGCTGATCGTCCACAATCAGTAACCTGTGCCTGCCTTCTCCACATATCCCTTGATTCCACTAGCCCCTGGAGCTCTATCTAACTCTCTCTTAAACCCATCCAGTGAATTGACGGTAGACAATAGACAATAGGTGCAGGAGGAGGCCATTCGGCCCTTCGGCCCTTCGAGCCAGCACCACCATTCAATGTGATCATGGCTGATCATTCTCAATCAGTACCCCGTTCTTGCCTTCTCCCCATACCCCCTGACTCCGCTATCCTTAAGAGCTCTATCTAGCTCTCTTTAGAAAGCATCCAGAGAATTGGCCTCCACTGCCCTCTGTGGCAGAGAATTCCACAAATTCACAACTCTCTGGGTGAAAAGGTTTTTTTCTCACCTCAGTTTTAAATGGCCTCCCCTTTATTCTTAGACTGTGTGGCCCCTGGTTTTGGACTCCCCCAACATTGGGAACATTTTTCCTGCATCTAGCTTGTCCAGTCCTTTATATAATTTTACACGTCTCTATAAGATCCCCTCTCATCCTTCTAAACTCCAGTGAATACAAGCCCAGTCTTTCCGATCTTTCCTCATACGACAGTCCCGCCATCACGGGGATTAACCTGGTGAACCTGCGCTCCACTGCCTCGACAAGTTCATGCGAGAATTCTGAATTTTTCTCCTCCGCTAACAGGAAAGACCGAGCTGGCCAAACAGGTTGCCAAGTACATGCACAACGACACCAAGAAGGTGAGTTACTCCAGCACTCTGTGTCCTTTCTTTACCAAACAGCATCTGTAGATCTCTAGTCTCAACTTCTATACTCTCTACCCTGACTGATGAAATTTATAAGTCCATTAGTCATCGGAGCAGAATTAGGCCATTCGGCCCATCGAGTCTACTCCGCCATTCAATGGTGGCTGATCTATCTCTCCCTCTCAACCCCAACCTCCTGCCTTCTCCCCATAACCCCTGACGCCCGTACTAATCAACAATCGATCAATCTCCACTTTAAAAATACGTAAAGACTTGGCCTCCACAGCCGTCTGAGGCAATGAATTCCATGGATTCACCACCCTCTGGCTAAAGAAATTCCTCCTCATCTCCATTCTAAAGGTCCAGCCAATGTACTGATAGCCTTCTTGCCCCCCCTGACCACCTACGATGTCACTGTCACGGTACGATGTAGCTGTAGATCCCTCTGCTCTACGACACTGCCCTATGACTTGCCAGTTCTATAATGGTGCATCATGACTTCCTGATTATTATATTCAATGGCACCACTGATGAAGGTAAGCATACCATACTCCTTCTTTACCACTCGATCTACTTGCGACGCCACTTTCAGGGAGCGATGTAGATTTAGTAGGAAGGAACTCCCGATGCTGGTTTAAACCGAAGATAGACACAAAATGCTGGAGTAACTCAGCGGGACAGGCAGCGTCTCTGGAGAGAAGGAATGGGTGATGTTTCGGGTCGAGGCCCTTGTCTCAAACCCTTTTTCAGTCTGAAGAAGGGTCTCGACCCGAAATGTCACCCATTCCTTCTCTCCTGAGATGTTGCCTGACCCGCTGAGTTACTCCAGCATTTTGTGTCTATCTTTAGTTTAGTTTAGAGATACAGCGCGGAAATAGGCGTGTCAGCCCACCCACCGCGTGCTCGCCGACCAGCGATCCCCGCACACTAACACGATCCTACACACACTGGAGACGATTTACAATTTTACCAAAGCCAAATAACCGACAAACCTGCACGTCTTTGGAGTGTGGGAGGAAAGCGGAGCGCCCGGAAAAACCCCACGCAGGTCACGGGGAGAACGTACAAACTCCGTAAAGACAGCACCCCTAGGCAGGATTGAACCCGGGTCTCCGGTGCTGTGAGGCACCAGCTCTACCACTGCGCCACCGTGCGACCCCTATTTAATATCGCCCCCCTGCAGGACCTATACATCAGGAGGTGCAGATCCAGAGCCAGCAGCATTATGGGGGACCTCTACCACCCCAGCAACGGACTGTTCCAGCTGCTACGGTCAGGCAAACGCCTCCGCTGTCACGCTGTGAAAACAGAGAGGATGAGACGGAGTTTCTTCCCACAGGCCATTAGGACTGTTAACTCTCATATCACCGGGGACTCATTTAATTTACTGTATTAATTTATTTTTTGTGTAATTTTTTTTTTTTTCTATTGTGTTTTATAGATTTAGCACAATCCGCAGGGGTTGCCACTTTCATTTCACTGCACATCTTGTATGTGTACGTGACAAATAAAGTTGACTTGACTTGATATAATCAAAGTCAGAACGTTCACAGTAGTCAATGACAAGCCCAGACCACACTTCTTTGGAAGAGTTCAGTTTAGTTTATTGTCACGTGTACCGAGGTACAGTGAAAAACTTTTGTTGTGTGCTAACCAGTCAGCGGAAAGACAACACACGATTACAATCGAGCGATTTACAGTGTACAGATACATGATAAAGGAATAACATTTAGTGTAAGGTACATCCAGTAAAGTCTGATCAAAGCTCGTCCGAGGGTCACCAATGAGGTAGATAGTAGTTCAGCACTGCTCTCTGGTTGTGGTAGGACGGTTCTGTTGCCTGATAACAGCCGGGAAGAAACTGTTCCTGAATCCGGAGGTGTGCGTTTCCACACTTCTGTACCTCTTGCCCGATGGGAGAGGGGAGAAGAGGGAGTGACCGGGGTGAGACTGGTCCATGATTATGCTGCTGGCCTTGCCGAGGCCGCGTGAGGTATAGCTGGAGTCAACAAAATGGAGGTTGGTTTGTGTGATGGTCTGGGCTGCGTCCACAATTCGTGACAATTTCCTGCGGTCTTGGATGGAGCTGTTCCCAGACCAACCTGATAAAATGGTTTCTATATCGGGAGTGAAAGTGGAGGGGGATTTATGTCAAGGAGCCGGTGAAAGATATGTTAATTATACGTGCTTTGTCCTCTTACAATATAGAAATTCATCAGGCTTGACATGTCCGAGTTCCAGGAGAAGCATGAAGTAAGTACGGCAGATTCACAAGTTATAGGAGCAGAATTAGGCCATTCGGCCCACCGAGTCCACTCCGCCATTCAATCACGGCTGATCTCTGCCTCCTAACCCCATTTTCCTGCCTTCTCCCCATAACCCTTGACACCCGTTCTTATCAATAATTTGTCTATCTCTGCCTTAAAAATATCGATTGACTTGGCCTCCACAGCCCTCTGTGGCAATGAGTTCCACACATTGGCAATGTAGCCACTTGTGGGACCAGCAAACCTTCAAACCAGATGGCAACCACGGCAGATCGTAGTTCAGAGCTGAGTTGCAGTTCGTAATAAGTTCAAAGAGCAGAATGAGGCCGTTTGGCCCATCAGGTCTTCTCCACCATTCAATCATGGCTGATGGTAATGTTCGGTAGGCTGTTGGTTGTTGGGAACAAGCTGCTCCTGAACCTGGACGTTACCGTTTTCAGACCTCTGTTGGCACTTTCCCCATCAACCGCAGGAGATGCAACACCTGTCCCTTTACCTCTCCCCTAAACTTCATCCAAGGACCCAAGCAGTCTTTCCAGGTGAGGCAGAGGTTCACCTGCACCTCCTCCAACCTCATCTATTGCATCCGCTGCTCTAGATGTCAACTTCTTTACATCGGCGAAACCAAACGCAGGCTCGGCGATCATTTCGCTCAACACCTTCGCTCAGTCCGCCTTAACCAACCTGATCTCCCGGTGGCCGAGCACTTCAACTCCCCCTCCCACTCCCAGTCTGACCTTTCTGTCATGGGCCTCCTCCAGTGCCATAGTGAGGCCCACCGGAAATTGGAGGAACAGCACCTCATATTTCGCCTGGGCAGCTTGCAGCCCAGTGGTATGAACATCGACTTCTCCAACTGTAGATAGTTCCTCTGTCCCTCTCTTCCCCTCCCCCTTCCTAGTTCTATCTTCCTGTCTCCACCTATATCCTTCCTTTGTCCCGCCCCCCTGACATCAGTCTTAAGAAGGATCTCGACCCGAAACGTCACCCATTCCTTCTCTCCTGAGATGCTGCCTGACCTGCTGAGTTACTCCAGCACTCTGTGAAATAAATACCTTTGATCTGTACCAGCATCTACAGTTATTTTCTTACAGACCCCTGTTGGAGTCGTTGGAGACTTGCTAAACTTCCTTAGTCTTCTGATGAAGTAAAGGCATGATTTTCTGGCAAATGGGACTAGACTAGACTAGATTAGATGGGGCATCTTGTTCACAATGGGCAGAAGGGCTTGTTTCTGTGCCCAATTACTCCATCGATGGCAATTGGGATTAGTGTAGATGGGGTATCTTAAGTCGGCATGGGTGAGTTGGGCCGAAGAGCCTGTTACTATGCTATGTGACTCTATACCTCTGACAAATGGGACTTGTGTAGATGGGTATAGAAACATTGAAACATAAAACATAGGTTCGGGAGGAGGCCATTTGGCCCTTCGAGCCAGCACCGCCATTCATTGTGATCATGGCTGATCATCCACAATTAGTAACCCGTGCCTGCCTTCTCCCCATATCCCTTGATTCCGCTAGCCCCTAGAGCTCTATCTAACTATCTTTTCAATTCATCCAGTGAATTGGCCTCCACTGCCCTCTGTGGCAGAAAATTCCACAAATTCACAACTCTGGGTGAAAAAGTTTCTTCTCACCTCAGTTTTAAATGGCCTCCCCTTTATTCTTAGACTGTGTGGCCCCTGGTTCTGGACTCCCCCAACTTTGGGAACAATTTTCCTGCATCTAGCTTGTCCAGTCCTTTTATAATTTTATACGTCTCTTTAAGATCCCCTCTCATCCTTCTAAACTCCAGTGAATACCAGCCCAGTCTTTCCAATCTTTCCTCATATGACAGTCCCACCATCCCGGGGATTAACCTGGTGAATTTACGCTGCACTGCCTCAATAGCAAGGATGTCCTTCCTCAAATTAGGAGATCAAAAAAACTGCTCAAATTGGGAGACCAAAACTGCACACAAACTGTATCTTGGTTAGAATGGATCGGTTGGGCCGAAGGGCCTGTTTCTATCCTGTATATGTGACCAATGGGACTAGTGTGGATGGGGTATCTTGGCCAGAATGGGTGGGTTGGGCTGAAGGGCCTGTTTCTATGCTGTATATGTGACAAATTGGACTAGTGTGGATGGGGTATCTTGGCCAGAATGGGTGGGTTGGGCCGAAGGGCCTGTTTCTATGCTGTATATGTGACAAATGGGACTAGTTTGGATGGGGTACCTTGGTCAGAATGGGTGGGTTGGGCCGAAGGGCCTGTTTCTATGCGGTATGACTATATGTGACAAATGGGACTAGTGTGGATGGGGTACCTTGGCCAGAATGGGTGGGTTGGGCCGAAGGGCCTGTTTCTATGCTGTATATGTGACAAATGGGACTAGTGTGGATGGGGTACCTTGGCCAGAATGGGTGGTTTGGGCCGAAGGGCCTGTTACCATGCTGTACGACGCTGGGTGTCTATGGAGGAGTGGACAGGGAATGAGAGGTGTGGGTTGTTTTGCAGGTGGCAAAGTTTATCGGCTCCCCCCCTGGTTACGTGGGGCACGAGGATGGGGGGCAGCTGACCAAGAAGCTGAAGCAGAATGCCAACGCGGTGGTCCTCTTCGACGAGGTGGACAAGGCCCACCCCGATGTTCTCACCGTTATGCTGCAGCTCTTCGACGAGGTGAGGAACAGAAGCAAGGCAGGCCGCTCGGCCCATTCCCTTGTACTGACCCAATCTCTCGCCCACCACCCGAAACGCCACCTCCAGAGATCTCTCCAGAGATGCTGCCTGTCCCGCAGAGTTACTCCAGCACTCTGTGAAACGTCACCTATCCATGGTCTCCACAGATGCTGCCTGACCCGCTGAGTTACTCCAGCACTCTGTGAAACGTCACCTATCCATGGTCTCCACAGATGCTGCCCGACCCGCTGAGTTACTCCAGCACTCTGTGAAACGTCACCTATCCATGTTCTCCCGAGATGCTGCCTGACCTGCTGAGTTACTCCAGCACTTTGTGTCTACCCTCGATTCGATTAATACCGAAACAGCAGGTTTAATAGGAACCTGAGGGGCAACGTTTGGACACTGAGGGTGTTGGGTGTACGGAACGATCTGCCAGAGGAGGCAGTTGAGGCTGGGACTATCGCAGCATTTAAGAAACAGACAGGTACACGGATAGGACAGGATTGGAGGGATATGGGCCAAGCGCAGGCAGGCGGGACTAGTGTAGCTGGGTCATGTTGGCCGGTGTGGGCAGGTTGGGCCGATGGGCCTGTTTCCACACTGTATCACTCTATGGCTCTGATATTTAGACAGGTAGGTGGACAGGATAGGTTTAGAGGGATATGGGCCAAGTTTCAGGGGTTGTGGGGAGAAGGCAAGAAAATGAGGGGAAAATAGATCAGCTATGATTGAATGGCGGAGTAATGGGCAGAATGGCCTAATTCTGCTCCTATGGCGCAGGCAGGTGGGACTAGTGTAGATGGGGCATGTCGGTCGGTGTGGGCAGGTGGGACTAGTGTAGATGGGGCATGTTGGTCGGTGTGGGCAGGTGGGACTAGTGTAGATGGGGCATGTTGGTCGGTGTGGGCAGGTGGGACTAGTATAGATGGGGCATGTTGGTCGATGTGGGCAGGTGGGACTAGTGTAGATGGGGCATGTCGGTCGGTGTGGGCAGGTGGGACGCATGTAGATGAAGCATGTTGGTCGGTGTGGGCAGGTGGGACTAGTGTAGATGGGGCATGTTGGTCGGTGTGGGCAGGTGGGACTAGTGTAGATGGGGCATGTTGGTTGGTGTGGGCAGGTGGGATTAGTGTAGATGGGGCATGTTGGTCGGTGTGGGCAGGTGGGACTAGTGTAGATGGGGCATGTTTGTCGTGGGCAGGTGGGACTAGTGTAGATGGGGCATGTTGGGCAGGTGGGACTAGTGTAGATGGGGCATGTTGGTCGGTGTGTGCAGGTGGGACTAGTGTAGATGGGGCATGTTGGTCGGTGTGGGCAGGTGGGACTAGTGTAAATGGGGCATGTTGGTCGGTGTGGGCAGGTGGGACTAGTGTAGATGGGGCATGTTGGCCGGTGTGGGCCGGTTGGACTAGTGTAGATGGGGCATGTTGGTCGGTGTGGGCGGGTGGGCCTAGTGTAGATGGGGCATGTTGTTCGGTGTGTGCAGGTGGGACTAGTATAGATGGGGCATGTTGGTCGGTGTGGGCAGGTGGGACTAGTGTAGATGGGGCATGTTGGTCGGTGTGGGCAGGTGGGACTAGTGTAGATGGGGCATGTTGGTCGGTGTGGGCAGGTGGGACTAGTGTAGATGGGGCATGTTGGTCGGTGTGGGCAGGTGGGACTAGTGTAGATGGGGCATGTTGGTCAGTGTGGGCAGGTGGGACTAGCGTAGATGGGGCATGTTGGTCGGTGTGGGCAGGTGGGACTAGTGTAGATGGGGCATGTTGGTCGGTGTGGGCAGGTGGGACTAGTGTAGATGGGGCATGTTGGTCGGTGTGCGCAGGTGGGACTAGTGTAGATGGGGCATGTTGGTCGGAGTGGGCAGGTGGGACTAGTGTAGATGGGGCATGTTGGTCGGTGTGTGCAGGTGGGACTAGTGTAGATGGGGCATGTTGGTCGGTGTGTGCAGGTGGGACTAGTGTAGATGGGGCATGTTGGTCGGTGTGGGCAGGTGGGACTAGTGTAGATGGGGCATGTTGGTCGGTGTGTGCAGGTGGGACTAGTGTAGATGGGGCATGTTGGTCGGTGTGGGCAGGTGGGACTAGTGTAGATGGGGCATGTTGGTCGGTGTGTGCAGGTGGGACTAGTGTAGATGGGGCATGTTGGTCGGTGTGGGCAGGTGGGACTAGTGTAGATGGGGCATGTTGGTCGGTGTGGGCAGGTGGGACTAGTGTAGATGGGGCATGTTGGTCGGTGTGGGCAGGTGGGACTAGTGTAGATGGGGCATGTT
Source organism: Rhinoraja longicauda (assembly GCF_053455715.1). Classification (NCBI taxonomy): domain Eukaryota; kingdom Metazoa; phylum Chordata; class Chondrichthyes; order Rajiformes; family Arhynchobatidae; genus Rhinoraja; species Rhinoraja longicauda. The sequence continues at coordinate 2,296,361 of NC_135959.1, forward strand.
GGTCGGTGTGGGCAGGTGGGACTAGTGTAGATGGGGCATGTTGGTCGGTGTGGGCAGGTGGGACTAGTGTAGATGGGGCATGTTGGTCGGTGTGGGCAGGTGGGACTAGTGTAGATGGGGCATGTTGGTCGGAGTGGGCAGGTGGGACTAGTGTAGATGGGGCATGTTGGTCGGTGTGTGCAGGTGGGACTAGTGTAGATGGGGCATGTTGGTCGGTGTGGGCAGGTGGGACTAGTGTAGATGGGGCATGTTGGTCGGTGTGTGCAGGTGGGACTAGTGTAGATGGGGCATGTTGGTCGGTGTGTGCAGGTGGGACTAGTGTAGATGGGGCATGTTGGTCGGTGTGTGCAGGTGGGACTAGTGTAGATGGGGCATGTTGGTCGGTGTGGGCAAGTTGGGCCGTAGGGCCTGTTTGTACCGTATGACTCGATGTGTCAGTCGCGCCCCAATATTTCCAGTTGGGGTTTACAGAACGCGTTTGGTGGTGTGCACACACCTCCACGTTACCCCTACCATCTCCCTACCCTCCTGGTCTCGCATAGAGTGATACAGCGTGGAAACAGACCATTCAGCCCAACCTGCCCACACCGGCCAACATGTCCCAGCTACACTGGTCCCACCTGCCTGTGCTTGGCCCCGATCCCTCCAAATCTGTCCTGTCCATGTACCTGTCTAACTGTTTCTTAAACGATGGGATAGTCCCTGCCTCAACTACCTCCTCTGGCAGCTTCTTCCATACGCCCACCATCGTCTGTGTGAAAAAGATACCCCTCAGGTTCATATTAAATCTAAGGTAGACACATCATGCTGGAGTAACTCAGCGGGTCATGCAGCATCTCGAGAGAGAGAGAGAGAAGGAATGGGTGACATTTCGGGTCGACCATTCCTTCTCTCCCGAGATGCTGCCTGACCCTCTGAGTTACTCCAGCATTGTGTGTCTACCTTCAATTTTAACCAGCATCTGCAGTTTTTTTTTCTACGCTATTCCTATTAAATCTTTTCACCTTGAACCTATGTCCTCTGGTCCTTGATTCCCCTACTCTGGGCAAGAGACTCTGTGCGTCTACCCGATCTATTCCTCTCATGAAGAGGAGGTTGACGAGATTCCTCTCCTCTCAGGGCAGGCTGACGGACGGCAAGGGTAAGACCATCGAGTGCAAGGATGCGATCTTCATCATGACCTCCAACGTGGCCAGTGAAGAGATCGCGGAGCACGCTATCCAGCTCAGGCAGGAAGCCCAGGAGCTCAGCAAGAACCGTCTCGCCAACAACCTAGGTAACGCCGCGGTGCAGCGGGGAGAGCTCAGCTTAGAGACGCAGCGCGGAAACAGGCCCTTCACCCACCGCGTCCACACCGACCACCGACGCCCGCACACTAACGCTAGCCCACAAACACTAGGGACAATTATTACCTTCACACCAAGCCAATTAACCTACGAACCTGCACATCTTTGGAGTGTGGGAGGAAACCAAAGATCTCGGAGAAAACCCACGCAGGTCACGGGGAGAACGTACAAACTCCGTACAGACAGCGCCCGTAGTAGGGATTGAACCCGGGTCTCTGGTGCTCTGGTGCTGTAAGTCGGCAACTCTACTACTGCGCCACCGAGCTGCCAAAGCTTCTGCCTCACAGCTGCCAGAGGAGGTAGTTGAGGCTGGGACTATCCCATCGTTTAAACATAGAAACATAGAAAATAGGTGCAAGAAGAGGCCATTTGGCAATTGGGATTGGTGTAGATGGGGTATCGTAAGTCGGCATGGGTGAGTTGGGCTGAAGGGCCTGTTACTATGCTATGTGACTCTATATCTCTGACAAATGGGACTAGTGTAGATGGGTATAGAAACATTGAAACATAAAACATAGGTTCAGGAGGAGGCCATTTGGCCCATCGAGCCAGCACCGCCACTCATTGTGATCATGGCTGATCATCCACAATCAGTAACCCGTGCCTGCCTTCTCCCCATATCCTTTGATTCCGCTATACCCGAGAGTATCTAACTCTCTTTTAAATTCATCCAGTGAATTGGCTTCCACTGCCCTCTGTGGCAGAGAACGCCACAAATTAAGAAACAGTTAGACAGGTACATGGATAGGACAGGTTTGGAGGGTTATGGACCAAACGTGGGCAAGTGGGACTACTGTAGCTGGGACATTGTTGGCCGGTGTGGGCGAGTTGGGCCGAAGGGCCTGTTCCCACACTATATCACTATGACTCTAAAGCGTCCCAAACCGAAACGTCACCCATTCCTTCTCTCCAGTGATGCTGCCTGACCCGCTGAGTTACTCCAGCATTTTGTGTCTATCTTTGGTGTAAACTGCTGTTCATTTCAGCCTTTGGAAGAAACATCGTCTGCTCAGAGAAACGGCAAAAAAAATGTTTTAAAGTCGTTATTTGCTCACGAGAATGTGGACAGAAACCGTCCCTAAATAATTAATAATTTGGGGAAAGCTACTCCAGCTTTTTGTGTCTATCTTCGAGAAGAGATGCTGCCCGTCCCAATAGACAATAGACAATAGACAATAGGTGCAGGAGGAGGCCATTCGGCCCGTCGAGCCAGGACCGCCATTCAATGTGATCATGGCTGATCATTCTCAATCAGTACCCCGTTCCTGCCTTCTCCCCATACCCCCTGACTCCACTATCCTTAAGAGCTCTATCTAGCTCTCTCTTGAATGCATTCAGAGAATTGGCCTCCACTGCCTTCTGAGGCAGAGAATTCCACAGATTCACAACTCTCTGACTGAAAAGGTTTTTCCTCATCTCCGTTGTAAATGTCCCGCTGAGCTACTCCAGCTTATTGTGTCTACGGTTTAAACCAGCGTCTGCACGTCCCTCCTGTACACCCCATGTTCTTCTCCCCTGCTTACTGCAGATGACGAGGTGCTGACTGAGAAGGTGACCATCTCCAGGCAGTTCAAGGAGCTCGTGATCAGACCCATCCTGAAGGTAAGGCATTGCTCACTCCACCGCGCTCCGCATGTACGCACGCGGCCAGCCAGCAGCCCCGCCCCGAGCCACACCTCACCTCTCAGCTCCCACTCCCTCGTTTCATACGTTATTCGCCAAGTGTGTTTTGCAACATACGAGGAACTTCATTTGCCGTACAGTCACGACAATAAAAAGCAACAGGACACACACAATACATTTGAACATGAACACCCCCCACAGTGACTCCTCCACATTCCTCACTGTGATGGAAGGTGAAAAAAAGTTCAATCTCTCCCATCTTTGTCCTCCAGCGGTCGGGGGCCTCGAACCTTCCGTTGACGGGACGATCTTGACTCCCGTAGCGGGCGGTCGGGCCTTCCTCGTCGGGGCGATCAAGCTCCTGCATCGGGGGGGGGGGGGGATCTCAGCTCCCCCACGCCGGGCGATCTACCCCGGGTCGGGGCTTGTCGAACTTCGTGCGGCTTTTGGAGCTTCCCGACGTGAGTCTCAACCCGAGACTGCGAGCTCCTCGATGGTGAAGTCCGCAGGCCGCGATTGGAGCGTTGATCCCAGGCAAGGGGTCGCAGGCCCCGATGGTAAGTCCACGCCCCGTGGTGGGGCTCAAAGTCAGCCTCGAGCAAGGCCGCCAGCTCCACGATGTTAGGCCGCAGAGCGACCGGAGATACGATCCGGAAAACAATCGCATCTCCGGCAAGGTACGAGATTGTAAAAACATTTCCCCCGACCCCCCGCCCACCCCCCACGTACAACAAACCAGAGAACTTTAACACAAACCTTTAAAACACAATAAAAATAACAAAAAAAGTTTGAAAAGGACAGACAGACCATGGGCGAGGCAGCCATCGTGCGGTGCCCACATAAGTTCATAAGTTCTAGGAGCAGAATTGGGGAATTTGGCCCGTCCAGAAGGTGAGTTATTCCAGCACTTTGTGTCCTTGTCATCTGCAGTTCCTTGTCTCTACCTCTATACTCAATACCCTGACTGATGAAATTCCTAAGTCATAGGAGCAGAATTATGCCATTCGGCCCATCAAGAACTATGCCATTCGGCCCACCAATCATGGCTGATCTATCTTTCCCTCCGAACCCTATTCTCCTGCCTTCTCCCCATAATAGACAATAGACAATAGGTGCAGGAGGAGGCCATTCGGCCCTTCGAGCCAGCACCACCATTCAATGTGATCAGGGCTGATCATTCTCAATCAGTACCCCGTTCCTGCCTTCTCCCCATACCCCCTGACTCCGCTATCCTTAGGAGCAGCTCTATCTAGCTCTCTCTTGAATGCATTCAGAGAATTGGCCTCCACTGCCTTCTGAGGCAGAGAATTCCACAGATTCACAACTCTCCGACTGAAAACCTTTTTCCTCATCTCCATTCTAAATGGCCTACCCCTTATTCTTAAACTGTGGCTCCTTGTTCTGGACTCCCCCAACATTGGGAACATGGTTCTTGCCATTAACGTGTCTAACCCCTTAATAATCTTATATGTTTCGATAAGATCCCCTCGCATCCTTCTAGATTCCAGTGTATACAAGCCTAGTCGCTCCAGTCTTTCAACATAGGACAATCCCGCCATTCCCAGAATTAACCTAGTAAACCTACGCTGCACGCCCTCAATAGCAAGAATATCCTTCCTCAAATTTGGAGACCAAAACTGCACACAGTACTCCAGGTGCGTTCTCAGGTACGGAGAGATAGATTAGCCATGATCGAAAGGCGGAATAGACTTGATGGGTCGAATGGCCTACTTCCACTCCTCTGACCTTTGAACTGATGTACAGTAAAGGGATGAACTCTGACACAAAGCTGAATTTTCTTCCCCTCAGGCCCATTTCCGACGGGATGAATTTCTGGGGCGAATCAATGAAATTGTGTATTTCCTTCCCTTCTGCCATGCGGAGTTGATCCAACTGGTCAACAAGGAGCTCATCTTTTGGGCTAAGAAGGTAAGGAAGGAATGCTAGACTGCTGGTTTGACATCTCACCACAATCACCTCATTCCTTGTAGAATCAACCACGTGCTATGCAGGCTTATCGCAGGCCATTTGGCTTATCATACAAAGACACAAAAAGCTGGAGTAACTCAGCGGGATAGGCAGCATCTCTGGAGAGAAGGAATGGGTGACGTTTTGGGTGGAGACCCTTCATAAGACCAATGGTCAGACAGACGTATCATACTCTTTGTTTAGTTTGGAGATACAGCACGGATACTGAGTCCGCATCGACCAGCGATTCCCCCCGCTGCATTATCATCCTACACACACCAGCGACAATTTACCATTTTGTACCGAAGCCAATTAAGCTACAAACCTGCACGTCTTTGGAGTGTGGGAGGAAACCGGAGCACCCGGAGAAAACGCACACAGGTCACGGGGAGAACGTGCAAACTCCGTACAGACAGCGCCCGTAGTCGGGATTGAACCCAGAACCCTGGCACCGTGAGGCAACAACTCTACCGCTGCGCCATCAAATATACTGTTTGTTCTTCAGGAGGTATAAAGGGCATCGTAGGCAGGAGATATGGGATGGCGGGACTGGCATATGAGGAGAGATTGGATAGCCTGGGCTTGTATTCACTGGAGTTTAGAAGGATGAGAGGGGATCTTATAGAGATGTATAAAATTATTAAGGGATTGGGTTTAGGGTCGGCACCCTTCTTCACAACTCTGACCAAGCCCAGTTTCGAAACAACGTGCTGGAGGAACTCAGCGGGTCAGGCAGCATCTCTGGAGGCAGAGTTTAGTTTAGAGACAATGGACAATAGGTGCAGGAGTAGGCCGTTTGGCCCTACGAGCTAGCACCACCATTCAATGTGATCATGGCTGATCATTCTCAATCAGTACCCCGTTCCTGCCTTCTCCCCATACCCCTTGAATCCGCTATCCTTAAGAGCTCTATCAAGCTCTCTCTTAGAGACTTTAGAGGTAGATATACAGCGTGGAAACAGGCCCTTCGGCCCTCCGAGTCCATGCTGAGCAGCGATCACCCTGTACACTAGCACTATCCTACGCACACTAGGGACAATTTACAATTATACCAAAGCCATTTAAAATACAAACCTGCACGTCTTTGGAGTGCGGAAGGAAACCGGAGCACCCGAAGAAAAACCACGCAGGTCATGGGGAGAACGTGCAAACTCCGTACAGACAACACCCGTAGTCAGGATGGAACCCGGGTCTCCGGCGCTGTAAGTCAGCAACTCTACCGCTGCGCCACTGTGCCGCCTTGTGTAGATAGAGTATGTTGGCATGTGTATGAATCAGGCAGCATCTGTGAAGGGAATGGGCAGATGACATGGGAGGAGATCTACGCAGTCACAGGGAGAACATGCAGACTACACGCAGGCAGCACAGTTCAGGATGGAACCCGGGACTCTGGCGCTGTGAGGCAGCAGCACTACCCGCTGCCCCACTGTGCCTGCCGCAGGTTGGAGTTGCAGCCTCACAGTACCGGAGGTTGTTCTGCCGTTTAGCGCGCGATAGGGGGGGATAGTTCATAGCTTCTAGGAGCAGAATTACTCCACCATTCAATCACGGCTGATCTATCTCTCCCTCCTAACCCCATTCTCCTGCCTTCTCCCCATAACCCCTGACACCCGTACGTGCCAATAAAGAGGACATTCTAATGAACAATCCAACCACAACTGGAGAACTGTCCTGACCACCCAGAGAACAGTCCTGACCACCCATCAGCCTCATTGGAGACCCTCGGACCATCTTTGATTGGACTTTACTGGCTTTATCTTGCACAAAACAGTATTCACGTTGTTCCCTTTATAATGTACAGTTTAGTTTTTTGTCACATATACCGAGGTACAGTGAAAAGGTTTTGTTGCGTGCTAGTGGGGTGGGGAAAACTATGAACCATCCTGTCACCAACTACAGAGCAGTCCTCAGCTACGGTCTATCTCAGTGGAGACCCTCGGACTGTCTATGATACAATACAATACAATATATACTATACAATACAATATATACTATACAATACAATATATCTTTATTGTCATTGTACAGGGGGTACAACGAGATTGGGAATGCGACTTCCATTCGATGCAATAAATTAATTAGCTGATCAGTATAAATTTATATAACCCAGTGAAACAAAATTAGAAACAGTTTTAAAACAGAATAAAGTGCAAGTGGGTCTGTGCCGGTTCACTGTGCGATGTGACCATCCGGCTCAGCAGCGAGGATGTAACTAGGAAAATTGACAGGGGAGAGTCAATGGATGTGGTGTACCTCGACTTTCAGAAAGCCTTCGACAAGGTCCCACATAGGAGATTAGTGGGCAAAATTAGAGCACATGGTATTGGGGGTAGGGTACTGACATGGATAGAAAATTGGTTGACAGACAGAAAGCAAAGAGTGGGGATAAATGGGTCCCTTTCGGAATGGCAGGCAGTGACCAGTGGGGTACCGCAAGGTTCGGTGCTGGGACCCCAGCTATTTACGATATACATTAACGACTTAGATGAAGGGATTAAAAGTACCATTAGCAAATTTGCAGATGATACTAAGCTGGGGGGTAGTGTGAATTGTGAGGAAGATGCAATAAGACTGCAGGGTGACTTGGACAGGTTGTGTGAGTGGGCGGATACATGGCAGATGCAGTTTAATGTAGATAAGTGTGAGGTTATTCACTTTGGAAGTAAGAATAGAAAGGCAGATTATTATCTGAATGGTGTCAAGTTAGGAAGAGGGGATGTTCAACGAGATCTGGGTGTCCTAGTGCATCAGTCACTGAAAGGAAGCATGCAAGTACAGCAGGCAGTGAAGAAAGCCAATGGAATGTTGGCCTTCATAACAAGAGGAGTTGAGTATAGGAGCAAAGAGGTACTTCTACAGTTGTACCGGGCCCTGGTGAGACCGCACCTGGAGTACTGTGTGCAGTTTTGGTCTCCAAATTTGAGGAAGGATATTCTTGCTATTGAGGGCGTGCAGCGTAGGTTCACTACGTTAATTCCCGGAATATCGGGACTGTCGTATGTTGAAAGGCTGGAGCAATTAGGCTTGTATACACTGGAATTTAGAAGGATGAGGGGGGATCTTATTGAAACATATAAGATAATTAGGGGATTGGACACATTAGAGGCAGGAAACATGTTCCCAATGTTGGGGGAGTCCAGAACAAGGGGCCACAGTTTAAGAATAAGGGGTAGGCCATTTAGAACGGAGATGAGGAAGAACTTTTTCAGTCAGAGAGTGGTGAAGGTGTGGAATTCTCTGCCTCAGAAGGCAGTGGAGGCCAGTTCGTTGGATGCTTTCAAGAGAGAGCTGGATAGAGCTCTTAAGGATAGCGGAGTGAGGGGGTATGGGGAGAAGGCAGGAACGGGGTACTGATTGAGAGTGATCAGCCATGATCGTATTGAATGGCGGTGCTGGCTCGAAGGGCTGAATGGCCTCCTCCTGCACCTATTGTCTATTGTCTATTGACCGGTTCATAGCAGCTATGGCCTTGGGGATGAAGCTGTTCCTGAGTCTGGAGGTGCGGGCGTAGAAGGCCTTGTATCGTCTGCCCGATGGTAGAAGTTCGAACAGACTGTTGCAGGGGTGTGAAGAGTCTTTGTGGATGCTGGTGGCTTTTCTGAGGCATCGTGTGTTGTAGATGCCCTCCAAGGTGGTAGCTGTGTTCCGGTAGTCTTCTGAGCTCTCTGGACTACCCGCTGAAGAGCTTTCCTCTCTGCCTCCGTGCAGCTGAGGTACCACACAGACTTTACTGGCTTTATCTTGCACTAAATGTTATTTACGTTATTCCCTCTTTTCCCGTATCTGTACACTGTGGACGGCTCGATTGTAATATAGGACTATGTAGGAATAAAGAGGTCCTTTTGCAGTAGGGCCCTGGTGAGACCACATCTGGAGTATTGTGTGCAGTTTTGCTCTCCAAATTTGAGGAAGGACATCCTTGCTATTGAGGCAGTGCAGCGTAGGTTCACCAGGTTAATCCCCGGGATGGCGGGACTGTCATATGAGGAAAGATTGGAAAGACCGGGCTTGTATTCACTGGAGTTTAGAAGGATGAGAGGGGATCTTATAGAGACGTATAAAATTATAAAAGGACTGGACAAGCTAGATGCAGGAAAAATGTTCCCCATGTTGGGGGAGTCCAGAACCAGGGGCCACACAGTCTAAGAATAAAGGGGAGGCCATTTAAAACTGAGGTGAGAAAAAACATTTTCACCCAGAGAGTTGTGAGTTTGTGGAATTCTCTGCCACAGAGGGCAGTGGAGGCCGATTCACTGGATGAATTTAAGAGAGAGTTAGATAGAGCTCTAAGGGCTAGCGGAATCAAGGGATATGGGGAGAAGGCAGGCACGGGTTACTGATTGTGGATGATCAGCCATGATCACAATGAATGGCGGTGCTGGCTCGATGGGCCGAATGGCCTCCTCCTGCACCTATTGTCTATGTTTCTATGTAATCATGTATTGTCTTTCCGCCTGCTGGATAGCATGCAACAAAAGAGCTTCACTCTGTACCTTGGTGCAGGTGACAATAAACTAAAGACAAACACAAACACTGTCACTTGGTGCACATCTCTCCCACCTCCTCAGGCTAAGCAACGGCACGACATCACCCTGCAGTGGGACCGGCCTGTGATGGATGTGCTGGCAGAAGGGTACAATCTGCACTACGGGGCAAGATCCATCAAACACGAGGTGAGTCTGGGGACGGCGTGGGCCGGCAGGGGCCTAGCGTTGGCAATCAATCACAGCCTCAGTAAATAAAAGCAGATTAAATATCAACACGCCGTACATCATCGTGAGTAATAAGGCCACACTCTCATCAGCTCGACTCAGCCAGGGAACGGGAGACATTAAACCTCAGGGCGGTCACGGTGGCGCGGCGGTAGAGTTGCCGCCTCACAGCGAACACAGCGCCGGAGACCCGGGTTCCATCCCGACCACGGGCGCTGTCTGTGCGGAGTTTGCACGTTCTCCCCGTGACCTGCGTGGGTTTTCTCCGAGATCTTCGGTTTTACTCCCACACTCCAAAGACGTGCAGGTTTGTAGGTTAATAGTAAATGTAAAATATTGTCCCTAGTGTGCGTAGGATAGTGTTAGTGTGCGGGGATCGCTGGTCGGTGCGGACCCGGTGGGCCGAAGGGCCTGTTTCCGCGCTGTATATCTAAACTAAACAAAACTAACGGGCCAACAATCCAGACCGAGGTGGGCAAGGATAATAAAGCCAGAGCCCTTCGGCCCAACCTGCCCATGCTGACCCACTTACTCCATCTACACGCGGGGCAACGCACCCCATCCACACTAGGATCAACACTAGGAGCAAAATACCCCAGCTACACTCAGGCCAACATACCCCGTCTACATAAGATGGGGCCATCGAATGGTAGAGCACCACTAGAGTCCATTCGGCCCTTCACGTCATTCTCGCCGCTATTGAAGAGTCTTTGTCAGTCACGTTCATAGCACAGAAACAGGCCCTTCCATCTAACCCGGGGAGAACATGCAAACTCCACGCAGACAGCGCCCGAGGTCAGGATGGAACCCGGGTCTCCGGTGCTGCGTGCCAGCAGCACTACCCGCTGGATCTGTACGGCTATGTCTCAGTGCCACTGCACCACCACCCATGCATGTAGAGCTTT
>NC_135959.1:2311914-2319036 GCF_053455715.1 Rhinoraja longicauda
TCGTGCACGCAAGGAACTGCACCATAATCACGGAGTCCGAAGAAGGGTCCCGTCCCGAAACGTCACCTGTCCACGTTCTCCACAGATGCTGCCTGACCCGCTGAGTTACTCCAGCACTCTGTGAAACGTCACCTATCCATGTTCTCCACAGATGCTGCCTGACCCGCTGAGTTACTCCAGCACTCTGTGAAACGTCACCTATCCACGTTCTCCACAGATGCTGCCTGACCCGCTGAGTTACTCCAGCACTCTGTGTGTCTTCCCCTCCATCTCTGCTGTCCCCTGCAATGGGGCGACTCGCACTCAATGGAGGGATCGGACCAGAAGCCACGGACTAAGCCTCCTGTCGTCCGCGGGCACCGCGAGCGAGAATCCATTTATTCCGGGACGATTTCCCACGGTGACTGCAGCTGGAGTGTGGATCTGAAGCTGGACATTGATGGTGAAAGTTGCCAGTTTGTACGGTCCACGCCACACTGGTACCGACACAGAGAGAGAGAGAGAGAGATGTGTAAATTATATCTAAGATTGTAAACTGCTGGTTAATTTCGGATGTGTTTTTATTTTGCCTGAATTATACTTTGAGATGTACAGACTCGTAGTCACCTGCTTGGGTTTCTTTTTCTCAATTGACTGGCTCACCAAATATACAAGTCCATAAGTTCTAGGAGCAGAATTAGGCCATTCGGCCCATCAGGTCTACTCCGCCCTCATGTTATAGCAGCAGAATTAGGCCATTCGACCCAAGTGTACTCCACCCTCTGATTTATAAATTGTTGGAGTAGAACGTACAAACTCCTCACAGACAGCACCCGTGGTCAGGATCAGATGTAAAGGAGGTTCTTTTAGGAAAGAGATGAGGAGGAATTTATTTAGTCAGAGGGTGGTGAATCTGTGGAATTCATTGCCACAGACGGCTGTGGAGGCCACAAGTTAATGGATATTTCTAAGGCAGAGATGGATAGATTCTTGATCAGTGCGGGTGTCAGGGGTTATGGGGAGAAGGCAGGAGAATGGGGTTAGGAGGGAGAGATAGATCAGCCGTGATTGAAGGGTGGAGTAGACTTGATGGGCCGAATGGCCTAATGCTGCTCCTATTACTTACGACCTTATGAAATCGGAGCACCCGGTGGAACCCCACGCGGTCACAGTGAGACCGTGCAAACGCCACACATGCAGTCAGCACCCGCGATCAGTAGCGAGCCAGGGTCTCTGGCACACTGGGCCAGCGGCTCTACCAATACCATTGGGTACTCCCAGATTACAATCCCATGGATATCCATCTCCTCCACAGATGCTGCCTGACCCGCTGAGTTACTCCAGCACTCTGTGAAACGTCACCTGTCCATGTTCTCCACAGTTGCTGCCTGACCCGCTGAGTTACTCCAGCACTCTGTGAAACGTCACCTATCCATCTCCTCCACAGTTGCTGCCTGACCCGCTGAGTTACTCCAGCACTCTGTGAAACGTCACCTATCCATGTTCCCCAGAGATGCTGCCTGACCCGCTGAGTTACTCCAGCACTCTGTGAAACGTCACCTATCCATCTCCTCCACAGTTGCTGCCTGACCCGCTGAGTTACTCCATCGCTTTGGGTCATTTTGTAAACCAGGAAGGTTTACTGCTGATTGCCCAATTTGTCCATGCCCCACCTACACTAGTCCCACCTGCCCGTGTTTGGCCCATGTCCCTCTAAACCTTTCCTATCTATGTACCTGTCCAAATGCCTTTTAAATGTGATTAATCAGCCTCAGTGCGGCACGGTGGCGCAGCGGTAGAGTTGCCGCCTTACAGTGCATGTAGCTCCAGAGAGCCGGGTTTCATCCCGACTACGGGTGCTGTCTGTACGGAGTTTGCACGTTCTCCCCGTGACCTGCTTGTGTTTTCTCCGAGATCTCCGGTTTCCTCCCACACTCCAAAGACGTGCAGGTTTGTAGGTTAATTGGCTTGGTGTAAATGTAAAAATTGTCCCTAGTGTGTGTAGGATGGTGTTAGTGTGCGGGGATCGCTGGTCGGCGCGGACCTGGTGGGCCGAAGAGCCTGTATCTCTAAACTGAACTAAACCATGTCAATGTGATTCAGAACTTACTTGGAGGTTGTAATGTGTAACAGCCTGATGGTTGTTAGGTTAACGTGGACAGGATGGGCCGAAGGGCCTGCTCCCACTGTGACAACAAGGCACAGTGCAAAACCCCTATATCTGGCCACACTTTGGTCACCTGTCGTGTGGTCAGTTTTTCATCTGACAACTGGAGTTTGTACGTTCTCACCATGACCTGCATGGGTTTCTCACGATATCTTCGGTTTCCTCCCACACACCAAAGACGGAATCAAGGGGTATGGGGAGAAGGCAGGAACGGGGTACTGATTGTGGATGATCAGCCATGATCACAATGAATGGCGGTGCTGGCTCGAAGGGCCAAATGGCCTCCTCCTGAACTATTTTCTATGTTTCTATGTTTCAATTTAGAACAGAGATGAGGAAAAACTTTTTCAGTCAGAGAGTTGTGAATCTGTGGAATTCTCTGCCTCAGAGGGCTGTGGAGGCCAATTCTCTGAATACAATCAAGAGAGAGCGAGATAGAGATCTTAAGGATAGCGGAGTTAGGGGGTATGGGGAGAAAGCAGGAACGGGGTACTGGTTGAGAATGATCAGCCATGATCACATTGAATGGTGGTGCTGGCTCGAAGGGCCGAATGGCCACCTTCTGTACCTATTGTCTATTGTCAATCGTGGCTGATCTATCTTTCCCTCTTAACCCCATTCTCCTGCCTTCTCCCCATAACCTTAACACCTGTACTAATCAAGAAGCTATCTACGTACAAGTTTGCAGGTTAATTGGCTAGGTATTAATGTCAAATTGTCCCGTGTGTGTGCTGGGCAATGTTCGTGTGCGGGGATCGCTGGATTCGTTGGGCCCAACGGCCTGTTTCTGCCCTGTATCTCTAAACTGAGCTAAACCTGAAAGGTTAGAACAAAATGGCTCTCCATGTGGATGTGTTGCTCTGAGAGGGGAGTGCAAGTGGAAAGAGTAGCTGTTGCCAACTTCCCCACTCCCAAATAAGGGACAAGGTGACGTCACCGCCCCACGCCCCACGTGACCTCACCCAGCCAGCGGTCACGTGCTCCCGCTCCCCCAATGGTGGCCGTCCGGTCCGTGAGGCGGGTTGCTACGCAACCTCCGTTAGGCGGCGCCTGGGCCTCCAGGCCTACGCTGTCCGGGCATACAGTGTCCGGGCCTACAGTGTCTGGGCTTACAGTGTCCGGGCATACAGTGTCCGGGCTGACAGTGCCTGGGCCTACAGTGTCCGGGCATACAGTGTCCGGGCCTACAGTGTCCGGGCCTACAGTGTCTGGGCTTACAGTGTCCGGGCCTACAGTGTCCGGGCCTACAGTGTCCGGTCCTACAGTGTCCGGGCCTTCTGTGTCCGGGCCTACAGTGTCCGGGCCTACAGTGTCCGGGCCTACAGTGTCCAGGCCTACAGTGTCCGGGCCTAATGCGGGACAAGGGCGTCCCGTATGAAACAAACAAATTTAGCCCAAGATACGGGATGTCCCGGCTAATACGGGACAGTTGGGCGACCCGAGGGGAGAGTGAAAGGGGGCCGGTGTCTGAGCCTTGTGGGCTCCTCCCCTGCACCCTTCTCTCTCTCAGCAGCCAGCACGACTGATGTGAGGAGTTTGTGTAAATAGCATTAGCATGCTAATTCCCTCCATTCTCTCCCCCCTTTCACTTGCAACATGCCACGGGGGAATTAAATAAATCAGCAGCGAAATGTGCCAGGGATACGGGCTAAACCCAGAGTGACGGGCCGGGGTTAGAGGGCAGATCATTAGAGTAAAATATACAGCGGGCTCCACAAATCCTCGGATATAAATGCGAACAAGTGTGGGGCAAAAAACGACAAGGAAATTCAATTAGCGTCTCAGTAACATGTGTGTCCCCTTTAATTCCATTAGCTCTTTCTCTGAGTGACTGCCTTCGTCCCAGCGCTCATCCAAGCACTAAGGGAATATTACATCTGCAACCCACACACCAGGGAGAGGTCGGCCACTCGGCCCCTCGTGTCTGTGCCAGCGCGGCTACTTCAGAACAAGGGGCCACAGTTTAAGAATAAGGGGTAGACCATTTAGAACTGAGATGAGGAAAAACTTTTTCAGTCAGAGAGTTGTGAATCTGTGGAATTCTCTGCCTCAGAAGGCAGTGGAGGCCAATTCTCTGAATGCATTCAAGAGAGAGCTAGATAGAGCTCTTAAGGATAGCGGAGTCAGGGGGTATGGGGAGAAGGCAGGAACGGGGTACTGATTAAGAATGATCAGCCATGATCACATTGAATGGCGGTGCTGGCTCGAAGGGCCGAATGGCCTCCTCCTGCACCTATTGTCTACAAACCTGCACATCTTCAGGGTGTGGGAGGAAACTGGAGCACCCGGAGAAAACCCACGCAGGTCACGGGGAGAACGTGCAAACTCCGTACAGACAGCGCCCGTGGTCAGGATCGAACCCGGGTCTCTGGCGCTGTGAGGCAGCAACTCTACCGCTGCGCCACCTTGCACTAAATGTTTTTCCCTTCATCCTGTGTCTGTACACCACGTACAATTCAATTATAATCATGTATAGTATTTACACTGCCTGGCTAGCACACAACAAAATGCTTTTCACTGTACCTCGGTACACGTGACAATAAACTAAACCACGTGCTGGAGGAACTCTGCAGGTCAGGCAGCATCTGTGGAGAGTTGGGAACCTTCTGGCTCCATTTCCCTCCACAGACGCTGCCTGGCCCCCTGAGTTCCTCCAGCACTTTTTGTTTGCATAGGTTTCCAGCATCTGCAGTTCCTTGTATCTCCATGAGAGCACAGAATCAGGCCATTCGGCCCAACGCTTCATCCCATCCTCCTATACCTGTCCCAGCTGTTATCGGGCAATTCCTCACCCCGGTCACTCCCTCTTCTCCCCTCTCCCATCAGGCAAGAGGTACAGAAGTGTGAAAACGCACACCTCCAGATTCAGGGACAGTTTCTTCCCGGCTGTTATCAGGCAACTGAACCGTCCTACCACAACCCAGAGAGCAGTGCTGAACTACTATCCACCTCATTGGTGACCCTCGGACTATCCTTGATCGGACATTACTGGCTTTACCTTGCACTAAACGTTATCCCCTCATCTTGTTTAGTTTAGTTTAGAGATGCAGCGCGGAAATGGACCCTTCGGCCCACTGAGTCCGTACCAACCAGTGATCCCCGCACATTAACACTATCCTACACACACTTGGGCCATTTTTTAGATTTTTAACAAGCCAATTAACCTACAAACATGTACGTCTTTAGAGTGTGGGAGGAAACAGGAGATCTTGGACAAAACCCATGCAGGTCACTGGAAGAACGTACAAACTCCGTACAGACGGCGCCCGTAGTCGGGATGGAACCCGGGTCTCCGACGCTGCATTCGCTGTAAGGCAGCAACTCTACCGCTGCGCCACCCGCGCCGTCCTGATTGTAATCGTGCATTGTCTTTCCGCTGACTGGTTAGCACGCAACAAAAGCTTTTCACTGTACCTCGGTACACGTGACAATAAACTCAACTGATAAACATGGCTCCTTCTTCCTGACCGAAGCCTCAATTTCTCTCGTCATCCAGGACTGCTTGGTTTACCCCCGCCTTGCCCTTCACTCTAACAGGAACATGCATGCCCTGAACTCTTGTCCCAATGTTGGGGGAGTCCAGAACCAGGGGCCACAGTTTAAGAATAAGGGGTCGGCCATTTAGAACTGAGATGAGGAAAAACTTTTCAGTCAGAGAGTTGTGAATCTGTGGAATTCTCTGCCTCAGAAGGCAGTGGAGGCCAATTCTCTGAATGCATTCAATAGAGAGCTAGATAGAGCTCTTAAGGATAGCGGAGTCAGGGGGTATGGGGAGAAGGCAGGAACGGGGTACTGATTGAGAATGATCAGCCATGATCACGTTGAATGGCGGTGCTGGCTCGAAGGGCCGAATGGCCTCCTCCTGCACCTATTGTCTATTGTCATCAAACTTGGTAAAGCATCCCACTATCCAGACCTTCCATTGCCCATCTCATCATCATGGGCGGCCACTGGAAGCGAGTGTGACTGTCCTCTCCATAGGGTCGGACGCCTGTGTGTGACTTTGTTTAACGTGGGGAGACTGGTGCACAGACAGCCACCACATGGTCCTTGACAGATCTGGGTCAGGATCCAGTGGCGTGGAGTCCAAGACGACCGTGGACCCTTTTCTGCCGCAGCCTTCATCCATCCGCCTTCCCAGCCGTTGTGGCGCTCCACTAAAGTCACCCATCATCCTCCCTCCGCCTGTTCCACCGTTGAGGTCTTGGTTGGATCGCTCTTTGTCAGGGACCTCCCCCTCGACCTTACCGCCATGGGTGACCCTACCAGGATCGTAGCTCCAGACGGCATCGCCCTCAGGGTCTCAGGGTCTAACATAGAAACATAGAAAGTAGGTGCAGGAGTAGGCCATTCGGCCCTTCGAGCCTCCACCGCCATTCAATATGATCATGGCTGATCATCCAACTCAGTATCGCGTACCTGCCTTCTCTCCATACCCCCTGATCCCTTTAGCCACAAGGGCCACATCTAACTCCCTCTTAAATATAGCCAATGAACTGGCCTCAACTACCCTCTGTGGCAGAGAATTCCACAGATTCACCACTCTGCGTGAAAAAAAACTTTCTCATCTTGGTCCGAAAAGACTTCCCCCTTATCCTTAAACTGTGACCCCTTGTTCTGGACTTCCCCAACATCGGGAACAATCTTCCTGCATCTAGCCTGTCCAACCCCTTAAGAATTTTGTAAGTTTCGATAAGATCCACACAAGCTTCTCCACCACGACACAGTGATGATCCATGGAGAAGTTTTGCCCATCTGCAACCTACTACAATCAAACTTGGGCAAGTTCCTGTTTAATCCCATCAGCCTTGACCCAGTTCTGAACTTTCACTAGTGCTGTCTTCATCCATAGCTATTGGTGCAGTGGTAGAGTTGCTGCCTCACAGCGCTGGACACCCGGGTTCGATCCTGACCACGGGTGCTGTCTGTGCGGAGTTTGCACGTTCTCCCAGTGACTGCGTGGGTTTTCTCCGGGT
>NC_135959.1:2319536-2364536 GCF_053455715.1 Rhinoraja longicauda
AAACTGTGGCCCCTGGTTCTGGACTCCCTGGCCAGTGTGGGTGGGTTGGGCCAGTGTGGGTGGGTTGGGCCAGTGTGGGTGAGTTGGGCCAGTGTGGGTGAGTTGGGCCAGTGTGGGTGGGTTGGGCCAGTGTGGGTGGGTTGGGCCAGTGTGGGTGGGTTGGGCCAGTGTGGGCCAGTGTGGGTGGGTTGGGCCAGTGTGGGTGCGTTGGGCCAGTGTGGGTGGGTTGGGCCAGTGTGGGCCAGTGTGGGTGGGTTGGGCCAGTGTGGGTGGGTTCGGCCAGTGTGGGTGGGTTGGGCCAGTGTGGGTGAGTTGGGCCAGTGTGGGTGGGTTGGGCCAGTGTGGGCCAGTGTGGGTGGGTTGGGCCAGTGTGGGTGGGTTGGGCCAGTGTGGGCCAGTGTGGGTGGGTTGGGCCAGTGTGGGTGGGTTGGGCCAGTGTGGGTGGGTTGGGCCAGTGTGGGCCAATGTGGGTGCATTGGGCCAGTGTGGGCCAGTGTGGGCGAGTTGGGCCAGTGTGGGTGGGTTGTGCCAGTGTGGACGAGTTGTGCCAGTGTGGGTGGGTTGGGCCAGTGTGGGTGGGTTGGGCCGGTGTGGGTGGGTTGGGCCGGTGTGGGTGGGTTGGGCCGGTGTGGGTGAGTTGGGCCGGTGTGGGTGAGTTGGGCCGGTGTGGGTGAGTTGGGCCTGTGTGGGCGGGTTGGGCCAGTGTGGGCGAGTTGGGCCAGTGTGGGCGAGTTGGGCCAGTGTGGGCGAGTTGGGCCAGTGTGGGTGGGTTGGGCCAGTGTGGGTGGGTTGGGCCAGTGTGGGTGAGTTGGGCCAGTGTGGGTGGGTTGGGCCAGTGTGAGTGGGTTGGGCCAGTGTGGGTGGGTTGGGCCAGTGTGGGCCAGTGTGCGTGGGTTGGGCCAGTGTGGGTGCGTTGGGCCAGTGTGGGTGGGTTGGGCCAGTGTGGGTGGGTTGGGCCAGTGTGGGTGGGTTGGGCCAGTGTGGGCCAGTGTGGGGTGGGTTGGGCCAGTGTGGGTGGGTTGGGCCAGTGTGGGCCAGTGTGGGTGGGTTGGGCCAGTGTGGGCCAGTGTGGGTGAGTTGGGCCAGTGTGGGCCAGTGTGGGTGGGTTGGGCCAGTGTGGGTGCGTTGGGCCAGTGTAGGCCAGTGTGGGTGAGTTGGGCCAGTGTGGGCGAGTTGGGCCAGTGTGGGCGGGTTGGGCCAGTGTGGGCGAGTTGGGCCAGTGTGGGCGAGTTGGGCCAGTGTGGGCGGGTTGGGCCAGTGTGGGTGGGTTGGCCAGTGTGGGTGGGTTGGGCCAGTGTGGGTGGGTTGGGCCAATGTGGGTGAGTTGGGCCAGTGTGGGTGAGTTGGGCCAGTGTGGGGTGGGTTGGGCCAGTGTGGGCCAGTGTGGGTGGGTTGGGCCAGTGTGGGTGGGTTGGGCCGGTGTGGGCCAGTGTGGGTGGGTTGGGCCAGTGTGGGTGAGTTGGGCCGGTGTGAGTGGGTTGGGCCGGTGTGGGGTGGGTTGGGCCTGCGTGGGTGAGTTGGGCCGGTGTGGGTGGGTTGGGCCAGTGTGGGTGGGTTGGGCCGGTGTGGGTGAGTTGGGCCAGTGTGGGCGTGTTGGGCCAGTGTGGGTGAGTTGGGCCAGTGTGGGTGGGTTGGGCCAGTGTGGGTGGGTTGGGCCAGTGTGGGCCAGTGTGGGTGGGTTGGGCCAGTGTGGGCCAGTGTGGGTGAGTTGGGCCAGTGTGGGTGAGTTGGGCCAGTGTGGGTGAGTTGGGCCAGTGTGGGCGCGTTGGGCCAGTGTGGGTGGGTTGGGCCAGTGTGGATGGGTTGGGCCAGTGTGGGTGAGTTGGGCCAGTGTGGGTAGGTTGGGCCAGTGTGGGTGGGTTGGGCCAGTGTGGGTGGGTTGGGCCAGTGTGGGCGAGTTGGGCCAGTGTGGGCGAGTTGGGCCAGTGTGGGCGAGTTGGGCCAGTGTGGGTGGGTTGGGCCAGTGTGGGTGGGTTGGGCCAGTGTGGGTGAGTTGGGCCAGTGTGGGTGGGTTGGGCCAGTGTGAGTGGGTTGGGCCAGTGTGGGTGGGTTGGGCCAGTGTGGGCCAGTGTGGGTGGGTTGGGCCGGTGTGGGTGGGTTGGGCCAGTGTGGGTGGGTTGGGACAGTGTGGGCGCGTTGGGCCGGTGTGGGTAGGTTGGGCCAGTGTGGGTGAGTTGGGCCAGTGTGTGTAGGTTGGGCCAGTGTGGGAGGGTTGGGCCAGTGTGGGCGGGTTGGGCCAGTGTGGGTGGGTTGGGCCAGTGTGGGTGGGTTGGGCCAGTTTGGGTGGGTTGGGCCAGTGTGGGTGGGTTGGGCCGGTGTGGGTGGGTTGGGCCAGTGTGGGTGGGTTGGGCCAGTGTGGGTGGGTTGGGCCAGTGTGGGCCAGTGTGGGTGGGTTGGGCCAGTGTGGGCCAGTGTGGGCCAGTGTGGGCCAGTGTGGGCCAGTGTGGGTGGGTTGGGCCAGTGTGGGTGGGTTGGGCCAGTGTGGGTGGGTTGGGCCAGTGTGGGTGGGTTGGGCCAGTGTGGGTGGGTTGGGCCAGTGTGGGTGGGTTGGGCCAGTGTGTGCCAGTGTGGGTGGGTTGGGCCAGTGTGGGCCAGTGTGGGTGAGTTGGGCCAGTGTGGGTGAGTTGGGCCGGTGTGGGTGAGTTGGGCCGGTGTGGGCGGGTTGGGCCGGTGTGGGCGAGTTGGGCCGGTGTGGGCGAGTTGGGCCAGTGTGGGTGGGTTGGGCCAGTGTGGGCGTGTTGGGCCAGTGTGGGTGAGTTGGGCCAGTGTGGGTGGGTTGGGCCAGTGTGGGTGGGTTGGGCCAGTGTGTGCCAGTGTGGGTGGGTTGGGCCAGTGTGGGCCAGTGTGGGTGAGTTGGGCCAGTGTGGGTGAGTTGGGCCAGTGTGGGTGAGTTGGGCCGGTGTGGGTGGGTTGGGCCAGTGTGGGTGAGTTGGGCCAGTGTGGGTGAGTTGGGCCAGTGTGTGTAGGTTGGGCCAGTGTGGGAGGGTTGGGCCAGTGTGGGCGGGTTGGGCCAGTGTGGGTGGGTTGGGCCAGTGTGGGTGGGTTGGGCCAGTGTGGGTGGGTTGGGCCAGTGTGGGTGGGTTGGGCCGGTGTGGGTGGGTTGGGCCAGTGTGGGTGGGTTGGGCCAGTGTGGGTGGGTTGGGCCAGTGTGGGCCAGTGTGGGTGGGTTGGGCCAGTGTGGGCCAGTGTGGGCCAGTGTGGGCCAGTGTGGGCCAGTGTGGGCCAGTGTGGGTGGGTTGGGCCAGTGTGGGTGGGTTGGGCCAGTGTGGGAGGGTTGGGCCAGTGTGGGTAGGTTGGGCCAGTGTGGGAGGGTTGGGCCAGTGTGGGTAGGTTGGGCCAGTGTGGGCGCGTTGGGCCGGTGTGGGTAGGTTGGGCCAGTGTGGGTGAGTTGGGCCAGTGTGGGTAGGTTGGGCCAGTGTGGGCGCGTTGGGCCAGTGTGGGTGAGTTGGGCCGGTGTGGGTAGGTTGGGCCAGTGTGGGTGAGTTGGGCCAGTGTGGGTAGGTTGGGCCAGTGTGGGTGAGTTGGGCCAGTGTGGGTAGGTTGGGCCAGTGTGGGTGAGTTGGGCCAGTGTGGGTGAGTTGGGCCGGTGTGGGCCAGTGTGGGCCAGTGTGGGTGAGTTGGGCCGGTGTGGGTGGGTTGGGCCGGTGTGGGTGGGTTGGGCCGGTGTGGGTGAGTTGGGCCAGTGTGGGTAGGTTGGGCCAGTGTGGGTGGGTTGGGCCAGTGTGGGCCAGTGTGGGCCAGTGTGGGCCAGTGTGGGTGGGTTGGGCCAGTGTGGGCCAGTGTGGGCCAGTGTGGGTGGGTTGGGCCAGTGTGGGCCAGTGTGGGTGAGTTGGGCCAGTGTGGGTGAGTTGGGCCAGTGTGGGTGGGTTGGGCCGGTGTGGGTGGGTTGGGCCGGTGTGGGTGAGTTGGGCCGGTGTGGGTGGGTTGGGCCGGTGTGGGTGAGTTGGGCCAGTGTGGGTAGGTTGGGCCAGTGTGGGTGGGTTGGGCCAGTGTGGGTGGGTTGGGCCAGTGTGGGCCAGTGTGGGCCAGTGTGGGTGGGTTGGGCCAGTGTGGGCCAGTGTGGGCCAGTGTGGGCACGTTTCCACACTGTAACGCTCTGTCTGTGAGTCTATGCCAAGCGAGGCCATGTTACTCACTTGCTGTCAGCGTTCTTGTTGAAGGCACATCCCAAGGCCACTAATTCACCTGTGGCTCGACACACAACAGGAACACACAGCATGGAGACAACCTCGAACCCCAGGATGCTGTTCAGCTTCTTGTGCTGTTCCTGAAATCAGAGAGAAACCGTTAATCCCAGCTCAGCTGACTGTCACCTGTACCGAGGTACAGTGAGAAGCTTGGAGGTATCGCAAGAAGCTGGAGTAACTCAGCGGGTCAGGCAGCATCTGTGGAGAGAAGGAATGGGCGACGTTTCGGGTCGAGACCCTTCAGACTGATGTCAGGGGAGGGGGGGCGGGACAAAGATAGAATGTAGTCGGAGACAGGAAGACTGGTGGGAGAACTGGGAAGGGGGAGGGGATGGAGAGAGAGGGAAAGTAGGGACTATCTGAAGTTAGAGAAGTCAATGTTCATACCGCTGGGGTGTAAACTACCCAAGCGAAATATGAGGTGCTGTTCCTCCAATTTGCGCTGGGCCTCACTCTGACAATGGAGGAGGCCCAGGACCCTCCCCTGACATCAGTCTGAAGAAAGGTCTCGACCCGAAACGTCGCCCATTCCTTCCTTCCTGAGATGCTGCCTGACCCGCTGAGTTACTCCAGCACTCTGTGAAACGTCACCTATCCATGTTCTCCACAGATGCTGCCTGACCCGCTGAGTTACTCCAGCTTCTTGTGTTACCTTCGATTTGTACCAGCACCTGCAGTTATTTTCTGACAGTGAAAAGCTTGTTCAGCAGTTTAGAGATACAGTGCGGAAACAGGCCCTTCGGCCCACCGGGTCCGTGCCGACCAGCGATCCCCGCACACTAACACTATCCTACACCCACTAGGGACAATGTTTACATTTACACCAAGCCGATTAACCTACAAACCCGCACGTCTTTGGAGTGTGGGAGGAAACCGAAGATCTCGGAGAAAACCCACGCAGGTCACGGGGAGAACGTGCAAACTGCGTACAGACAGCGCCCGTAGTCGGGATGGAACCCGGGTCTCTGGCTCCGTGAAGCAGCGACTCTACCGCTGCGCCACCGTGACGCGTGTTGTTGCACGCTAACCAGTCAGCGGAAAGACGATACACGATTACAATCGAGCCGTCCACAGTGAACTGACACAGGATGAAGGGGATAACGTTTAGTGCAAGGTAAAGCCAGCAATGTCCGATCAAGGATAGTCCGAGGGTCTCCAATGAGGTGGATGGTAGTTCAGCACTGCTCTCTGGTTGTGGTAGGATGTGGATTTGTGGATTGTCACCTTGTGATGGTGGAGAAGCTCGTGTGGTCCTGAGATCCTGAGGGCGATGCCGTCTGGAGCTACGCTCCTGGTAGGGTCACCCATGGCGGTACGGTCGAGGGGGAGGTCCCTGACAAAGAGCGATCCAACCAAGACCTCAACGGTGGAACAGGCGGAGGGAGGATGACGGCTGACTTTAGTGGAGCGTCACAACGGCTGGGAAGGCGGATGGATGAAGGCTGCAGCAGAAAATGGTGCCCCGGTCGTCTTGGACTCCACACCACTGGATCCTGACCCAGATCTGTCAAGGACCGTGTGGTGGCTGTCTGTGCACCAGTCTCCCCACGTTAAACAAAGTCACGCACAGGCGTCCGACCGTATGGAGAGGACAGTCACACTCGCTTCCAGTGACAGCCGATGGTCAAGTCAAGTCTGAAGAAGGGTCTCGACCCGAAACGTCACCCATTCCTTCTCTCCTGAGATGCTGCCTGACCCGCTGAGTTAACTCCAGCATTTTGTGAATAAATACCTTCGATTTGTACCGGCATCTGCAGTTACTTTCTTATACATCAAGTCAAGTCAATTTTATTTGTACAGCACATTTAAACACAACCCACGTTGACCAAAGTGCTGTACATCAGTCCAGGTACTAAGAAACGAACATACAATGGCACACAAACATAACAGCACATACATAAACAGTTCACAGCGCTCCCCTCAGAGGGCCTCTAACACGAGGGAGTAGAAATAGGTTTTGAGCCTGAACTTAAAGGAGTCGATGATGGTGATGATGTGGTAGGTGGGACGGTTCAGTTGCCTGATAACAGCCGGGAAGAAACTGCCCCTGAATCTGGAGGTGTGTGTTTTCACACTTCTGTACCTCTTGCCCCGATGGGAGAGGGGAGAAGAGGGGGTGGCCGGGGTGAGACTGGTCCGTGATTGTGCCTCTGGAACTTAAGTCCATCACGGGTACTGGCCAGCCCGCCATCGAAGGGATTTACCAGAAGTTGTTGCCTCAAAAAGGCAGCCGGCATCATCAGACCCACACCACCCTGACCCACACCACCCTGACCCACACCACCCTGACCCACACCACCCTGACCCACACCACCCTGACCCACACCACCCTGACCCACACCACCCTGACCCACACCACCCTGGCCACACTCTCACTGACCCACACCACCCTGACCCACACCACCCTGACCCACACCACCCTGACCCACACCACCCTGGCCACACTCTCACTGACCCACACCACCCTGGCCACACCACCCTGACCCACACCACCCTGACCCACACCACCCTGACCCACACCACCCTGACCCACACCACCCTGGCCACACTCTCACTGACCCACACCACCCTGACCCACACCACCCTGACCCACACCACCCTGACCCACACCACCCTGACCCACACCACCCTGACCCACACCACCCTGACCCACACCACCCTGACCCACACCACCCTGGCCACACCACCCTGGCCACACTCTCACTGACCCACACCACCCTGGCCACACCACCCTGACCCACACCACCCTGACCCACACCACCCTGACCCACACCACCCTGGCCACACTCTCACTGACCCACACCACCCTGGCCACACTCTCACTGACCCACACCACCCTGGCCACACTCTCACTGACCCACACCACCCTGACCCACCCCACCCTGGCCACACTCTCACCGACCCACACCACCCTGACCCACACTCTCACTGACCCACACCACCCTGACCCACATCACCCTGGCCACACTCTCACTGACCCACACCACCCTGGCCACACTCTCACTGACCCACACCACCCTGGCCACACTCTCACTGACCCACACCACCCTGGCCACACTCTCACTGACGCACACCACCCTGGCCACACTCTCACTGACCCACACCACCCTGACCCACACCACCCTGACCCACCCCACCCTGGCCACACTCTCACTGACCCACACCACCCTGACCCACACCACCCTGGCCACACTCTCACTGACCCACACTCTCACTGACCCACACCACCCTGACCCACACTCTCACTGACCCACACCACCCTGACCCACACCACCCTGGCCACACTCTCACTGACCCACACCACCCTGGCCACACTCTCACTGACCCACACCACCCTGGCCACACTCTCACTGACCCACACCACCCTGGCCACACTCACATCTCACCCCTCCCATCGGGAAGAAGGTACAGGAGCCGGAAAACCATGACTTCCAGGTTCAGGAACAGCTTCTCCCCGACAGCCATCAGGCTGTTAAACACCACAACCTCCAAATAGGCTCCAAACCACATGGACTCTGGTACATTGGCTTTGACCTTTTGCACTATTACTGTTTAGTCGATTTAGTTCAGAGGTACAGCACAGATACAGGCCCTTCGGCCCACCGAGTCGGCGCCGACCAGCGATCCCCGCACACTAACACTATCCTACACACACATACACATACACACACAGGGGACTATTTACATTTATACCAAGCCAATTAACCTACAAACCTGGATTTGAGTGCAGGAGTAAAGAGGTCCTTCTGCCGTTGTACAGGGCCCTAGTGAGACCGCACCTGGAGTATTGTGTGCAGTTTTGGTCTCCAAATTTGAGGAAGGACGTCCTTGCTATTGAGGCAGTGCAGCGTAGGTTCACCAGGTTAATCCCCGGGATGGCGGGACTGTCATATGAGGAAAGATTGGAAAGACTGGGCTCGTATTCAATGGAGTTTATAAGGATGAGAGGGGATCTTATAGAGACGTATAAAATTATAAAAGGACTGGACAAGCTAGATGCAGGAAAAATGTTCCCAATGTTGGGGGAGTCCAGAACTAGGGGCCACACAGTCTAAGAATAAAGGGGAGGCCATTTAAAACTGAGGTGAGAAAGAACTTTTCACCCAGAGAGTTGTGAATTTGTGGAATTCTCTGCCACAGAGGGCAGTGGAGGCCAATTCACTGGATGGATTTAAGAGGGAGTTAGATGTGGCTCTTGTGGCTAAAGGGATCAGGGTGTATGGAGAGAAGGCAGGTACGGGATACTGAGTTGGATGATCAGCCATGATCATATTGAATGGCGGTGCAGGCTCGAAGGGCCGAATGGCCTACTCCTGCACCTATTTTCTATGTTTCTATGTTTCTATGTAAGAGAGAGTTAGATAGAGCTCTAGGGGCCAGTGGAATCAAGGGATATGGGGAGAAGGCAGGCATGGGTTACTGATTGTGGACAATCAGCCATGATCACATTGAATGGCGGTGCTGGCTCGAAGGGCTGAATGGCCTCCTCCTGCACCTGTTTTCTATGTTTCTATGTTTCTATGTAAGAGAGAGTTAGATAGAGCTCTAGGGGCCAGTGGAATCAAGGGATATGGGGAGAAGGCAGGCATGGGTTACTGATTGTGGACAATCAGCCATGATCACATTGAATGGCGGTCGGTGCTGGCTCGAAGGGCTGAATGGCCTACTCCTGCACCTGTTTTCTATGTTTCTATGTTTTTACCAACACTCCCCTCCTCATTAGAGTCTGAAAGAAGGTTCTGAAAGAGCTGGTCCTCATTAGAGTCTGAAAGGAAGGGTCTCGACCCGAAACGTCGCCCATTCCTTCTCTCCAGAGATGCTGTTGTGAAGGTGTTAAAGGGGGGATTCGGGGGGGTTAATGCATACTCGGCTAAAGCTAACCTGTCAAGAGACACGGCGTAATTCGACCGTCAACCACAAGAGCTTGCAAGGCTTCTCTACAACGGTCGAGACGGGGCGTAATTGCGCCGTTAAACGCAGGGATCGCACGGCTGATCTCATGTTGCCAGTGATTTGTCTGACGAGAGGCAGCACTAACTGCACACGGGGTGGCAGATGGGCAAGAGATGGGGGAACTGGTAGTGAAAAAGGGAACTGACACAGGGGGTCGGTACCTAAAACTGGCCACATCTCAGTCTTGTGAAACGATGAGCAGGCAAGTAACCAGGAGCTCAACGCCCTCAAGACAGTGGAGCTGGTTGTAGACTTTAGTCTACAGACCTCAGTCTGAAGAAGGGTCTCGACCTGAAACGTCACCCGTTCCTTCTCTCCTGAGATGCTGCCTGACCCGCTGAGTTACTCCAGCATTTTGTGAATAAATACCTTCTATTTGTACCGGCATCTGCAGTTATTTTCTTAGACTTTCGAAGAGATCCCCCTCCCTTCCCCCCACTCGTCATTGAGGGCGGCACGGTGGCGCAGCGGTAGAGTTGCTGCCTTAGAGCGAATGCAGCGCCAGAGACTTAGGTTCCATCCCGACTACGGGCGCCGTCTGTACGGAGTTTGTACGTTCTCCCCGTGACCTGCGTGGGTTTTCTCCGAGTTCTTCGGTTTCCTCCCACACTCCAAAGACGTGCAGGTTTGTAGGTTGATTGGCTTGGTATAAATGTAAAAATTGTCCCTAGTGGGTGTAGGATAGTGTTAGTGTGCGGGGATCGCTGGGCGGCGCGGACCCGGTGGGCCGAAGGGCCTGTTTCCGCGCTGTATCTCTAAATCTAAAAAAATCTAAACAACACCACAGTCACATCTGTGGAGTCATTTAAGTTCCTTGGAACCATCATCTCCAGGGACCTTAAACGGGGGCCACCATCGACTCCACAGTCAACAAGGCCCAACAGAGGATGTACTTCCTGCGGCAACTGAGGAAACACAATCTGCCACAGGCAATGATGGTCCAATTCTATACTGCTATCATTGAGTCCGTCCTCACCTTCTCCATCATGCTCTTAAGGATAGCAGAGTAGGCCATCCGCTAGCCTTAAGAGCTCTATCTAGCTCTCTCTTGAATGCATTCAGAGAATTGGCCTCCACTGCCTTCTAAGGCAGAGAATTCCACAGATTCACAACTCTCCGACTGAAAAAGTGTTTCCTCATCTCAGTTCTAAATGGCCGACCCCTTATTCTTAAACTGTGGCCCCTTGTTCTGGACTCCCCCAACATTGGGAACATGTTTCCTGCCTCTAACGTTTCCAACCCCTTAATAATCTTATATGTTTCGATAAGATCTCCTCTCATCCTTCTAAATTCCAGTGTATACAAGCCTAGTCGCTCCAGTCTTTCAACATCCGACAGTCCCGCCATTCCTGGAATTAACCTAGTAAACCTACGCTGCACGCCCTCAATAGCAAGAATATCCTTCCTCAAATTTGGAGACCAAAACTGCACACAGTACTCCAGATGCGATCTCACTAGGGCCCTGTATAACTGCAGAAGGACCTCTTTGCTCCTATACTCAACTCCTCTTGTTATGAAGACCAGAGTTGTACCGACCGCCACCACTCTCTCTGCAGGTCGGAACATGCCCGAACAGTCGGAACATGCCTGTTGTACACGTGACAATAAACGAAAAAACGAAAAAACGAAAAAACTAAACCAGACAACAGGGAATCTAGTATGGGGTGGTCACGGTGGCGCGGCGGTAGAATTGCCGCCTTACAGCGAATGCAGCGCCGGAGACCCGGTTCGATCCGAACTACCGGCGCTGTCTGTACGGAGTTTGTACGTTCTCCCCGTGACCTGCGTGGGTTTTCTCTGAGATCTTCGGTTTCCTCCCAGACTCCAAAGACGTGCAGGTTTGTAGGTTAATTGACGGGGTAAATGTAAAAATTGTCCCTAGTGGGTGTAGGATAGTGTTAGTGTGCGGGGATCGCTGGTCAGCACGGACCCGGTGGGCCGAAGGGCCTGTTTCCGCGCTGTATCTCTAAAAAAAAATTGTTTTAAAATATAGAAACATAACAAATAAGTGCATGAGGCGGCCATTCGGCCCTTCGAGCCAGCACCGCCATTCAATGTGTTCACGGCTGATCATCCACAATCAGTGCCCCGTTCCTGCCTTCTCCCCATATCCCTTGGTTCCGTTTGTTAAAGTGTGTGTACGGGGGGATGGCTGGTCGGCGCGGACTAGATGGGCCGAAGGGCCGGTTTCCCTGCTGTATCTCTGAAGCTAAACCGTGTTTAAGCAGGACTGGCAAATACTCACGTTAGTGATGTCCTTCATCGTGAGGACCTTGCTTTCGATCTCAGAGTGCTTCAGCGGGACAAACGCCAGCTTTTAACCGAGAGAGGGAGGGAGAGAGAGAGAGAGAGAGATGGTTAGACAGTGAGAAGATGTGAGATCAGTCTGAAGAAGGGTGTCGACTAGGGTTGCCAACTGTCCCGTATTAGCCGGGACATCCTGTATATTGGGCTAAATTGGTTTGCTCCGTACGGGACCACCCTTGTCCAGTATTAGGCACGGGGGGGGGGGGGGGTGCTGTAGGCCCGGATGCTGTAGGCCTGGGGGCCGCTGTAGGCCCGGAAACTGTAGGACCAGACGCTGTAGGCCCGGACACTGTAGGACCAGACGCTGTAGGCCCGGGGGACGCTGTAGGCCTGGACACCGTAGGCCAGGACACTGTAGGCCCGCACAGTGTAGGCCTGGACACTGTAGGCCTGGACACTGTAGGTCCGGGGTACGATGTAGGCCCGGTTGCTGTAGGCCCGGAGGACACTGTAGGCCAGGACACTGTAGGCCTGGACACTGTAGGCCCGAACACTGTAAGCCCGGACACTGTAGGCCCGGGTACGCTGTAGGCCCGGGAGACAATGTAGGCCCGGACACTGTAGGCCCGGACGCTGTAGGCCCGGGGGATGCTGTAGGCCCAGACACTGTAAGCCCGGACGCTGTACGCCCGGAGGTCCGGGCGCCGCCTGACGGAGGTTGCATAGCAACCAGCCACCCGGCCAGGGCGGCCGCCATTGTTGGAGCGGGAGCACGTCTCTCCAGTCCCGCCGAGTTACTCCAGCAATTTGTGTCCATCTTCGAGAAAATGTGAGAGAACACTTGAGCCAAACACAAAGTGCTGGAGGAACTCCACGGGTCAGGCAGCATCTGTGGAGGGGAGGCGACGTTTCAGGTCAAGACCCTTCTTCAGACTGTCAATAGAAGATGGCGCCCAACCCAGGCGTCTATTTGTGTGCCAGCCACAGAAGCAGATCTACAAACCCGCATTAAAATCACCCCACACTCTTCAATAGGCTTGTATACACTGGAATTTAGACGGATGAGAGGGGATCTTATCGAAACATATAAGATTATTAAGGGGTTGGACACGTTAGAGGCAGGAAACATGTTCCCAATGTTGGGGGAGTCCAGAACAAGGGGCCACAGTTTAAGAATAAGGGGGAGGCCATTTAGAACGGAGATGAGGAAAAACTTTTTCAGTCAGAGAGTTGTGAATCTGTGGAATTCTCTGCCTCAGAAGGCAGTGGAGGCCAATTCTCTGAATGCATTCAAGAGAGAGCTAGATAGAGCTCTTAAGGATAGCGGAGTCAGGGGGTATGGGGAGAAGGCAGGAACGGGGTACTGATTGAGAATGATCAGCCATGATCACATTGAATGGCAGTGCTGGCTCGAAGGGCCGAATGGCCTCCTCCTGCACCTATTGTCTATTGTCTATAAATCTCTCCTCTTTCAGCAACGTTTCCTACTTTAACTAGGACCTTCTGAAACTCCTTTCCCTTTATCCTGTATCTACACCGATCAGCCAAATCATTATCACCTGATGAGCCAAAACATTATGCCCACCTGCCTAACATGCTGTTGGTCCTCCGTGTGCAGCCCCATACGCAGCAGGGTGCGATGCACTGTGTATTGTGACACATTCCTCCCGTGACCACCATTAACATTTTCTGTGACTTGTGCCACAGTCGACCTTCTGTCGGTTCGGACCAGATGGGATAGCCTTCGTTGCCCTCGCGCATCGATGAGCCTCGGGCGCCCAACACCCTGCCTGTCCCCGGTTTGTGGTTTGTCCCTCCTCGGACCACTGTCGGTCGGTACTCACCACTGCTGACCGGGAGCACCCCACAAGCCTTGCCGTTTCACAGATGCTCTGACCCAGTCGTCTGGCCATAACAATTTGGCCCTTGTCAAAGTCGCTCAGGTCTTTACTCCTGCCCATTTCTCCTGCATCCAACACGTCAACTTCAAGAACTGACTGTTCACTTGCTGCCTAATATATCCCACCCCTCGACAGGTGCCATTGGAACAAGTTAATCAATGTTATTCACTTCGCCTGTCAGAGGTCATAATGTTTTGGCTGATCGGTGTGTATTGTGGACATTGTAATCGTGTGTTGTCTTTCCGCTGACTGGTTAGCGCGCAACAAAAGCTTTTCACTGTACCTCGGTACACGTGACAATAAACTGAACTGATAAACTAATGGAGATGGGGAGAGGAAGCTGGAAAATGGAATTTAGACGGATGAGAGGGAATCTTATAGAAACATAGAACATTCTTAAGGGTTTGGACAAGCTAGATGCAGGAACAATGTTCCCGATGTTGGGGGGAGTCCAGAACCAGGGGCCACAGTTTAAGAATAAGTGTTAGGCCATTTAAAAACATAGAAAATAGGTGCAGGAGGAGGCCATTCGGCCCTTCGAGCCAACACCGCCATTCATCGTGATCATGGCTGACCATCCACAATCAGTAACCCGTGCCTGCCTTCTCCCCATACTCCTTGATTCCGCTAGCCCCTAGAGCTCTATCTAACTCTCTCTTAAATCCATCCAGTGATTTGGCCTCCACTGCCCTCTGTGGCAGAGAATTCCACAGATTCACAACTCTCTGGGTGAAAAAGTTCCTTCTCACCTCAGTTTTAAATGGCCTCCCCTTTATTCTTAGACTGCGTGGCCCCTGGTTCTGGACTCCCCCAACATTGGGAACATTTTTCCTGCATCTAGCGTGTCCAGTCCTTTTATAATTTTATACGTCTCTATAAGATCCCCTCTCATCCTTCTAAACTCCAGTGAATACAAGCCCAGTCTTTCCAATCTTTCGTCATATGACAGTCCCGCCATCCCGGGGATTAACCCGGTGAACCTACACTGCGCTGCCTCAATAGCAAGGACGTCCTTCCTCAAATTAGGAGACCAAAGCTGTACACAATTTAGGACTGAGGTGAGAGAAAACTTTTTCACCCGGAGAGTTGTGAATCTGTGGAATTCTCTGCCACAGAGGGCAGTGGAGGCCGATTCACAATCACAATAATACTTTATTAGCCAAGTATGTTTTGCAACACACAAGGAATTTCATTTGCCATACAGTCAATTCACTGAATGTTTTCAAAAGAGAGTTAGATTTAGCTCGTAGGGCTAACGGAATCAAGGGATGTGGGGAGAAAGCAGGAACGGGGTACTGATTGTGGATGATCAGCCATGATCACAATGAATGGCGGTGCTGGCTCGATGGGCCAAATGGCCTCCTCCTGCACCTATTGCCTATTGTCTATGATACTTGTACTGGGCTGTGTACAACAATGAATTTCACTGTACCTCGGCACATGTGACAAATAAACAAACACCTTCGTACCAGTTATCTCTTTGGAAACTTACTGGGAAGACTATCTCCTCTCTCAGAACCTTCTCCCCGACCACCTGAAATAGAAAAAAATATCAGAGCACAGATGAATCCGAGGGGTAACGTTTCCACACAGAGGGTGGTGGGTGTATGGGACGAGCTGCCAGAGGAGGTAGTTGAGGCTGGGACTATCCCAACGTTTAAGAAACAGTTGGACAGGTACATGGATAGGACGGGTTTGGAGGGATATGGGCCAAGCGCAGGTAGGTGGGACTAGGGTAGCTGGGACATTGTTGGCCGGTGTGGGAGAGTTGGGCCGAAGGGCCTGTTTCCGCACTGTATCACTCTGTGACTCTGTGACTCGATGAGATGCCAGCTTGATTTGTTTGCGACTGTGGTAATGGCCTTAAACGGCTGAGATCGTCTGTGAATGAGGGAGCAGATAGTTATATTGACTGCATTTACTGAAGGGCTCTTGGATCACATGAAGTGTGCCTGGGTATGAATGCTCTGATGAAGTGGACCAGTCGACACTGATTACAACTTTCTCTAATCAACGCCACGGGCTCTTCAGCTGAGTGGCAAGGATTCATTATAAATTACACTGGTAATGGGGATGGGGTTTGCCACAGCAACAGGCCGAGCGAGGCAAGGCTGCCTGTAGGGTCCATTACATCGTTGCCTGTGGAACAGATCTTTCACATATCACACACACCCCCAAGGCCATACATGCACGCACACACACACGCGTGCATGCACGCACACGCACACACACGCACACTCACATACATGCAGACGCACGCACGCACGCGCACGCACACACACACACATGCACTCACATACATGCACAGACGCACGCACGCAGGCACACACTTGCACGCACACTCACTCAGTCACACACACACACACACACACCGACATACACACACACAGTGAAGCTCCCTCTGAACTTTCCCGTCTCGCACACACCACACATAAACACGCGCACGCACACGCACACAAACGCACGCGCGCACGCACACGCACACACGCACGCACGCGCACACGCACGCGCGCATGCACACGCACGCACGCACACACACACTTACATACACGCACGTACGCACACACAGGCACACAGGCACACAGGCACACACACACACACCCCAACATACACACACAGTGAAGCTCCCTCTGCACTGTCCCATCTCACACACACACCACACACAAACACGCACACGCACACACACGCACCCACACACGCATGCACTCACACACACACACACGCACACACACCCACATCCCAGAGTCCTCCCCCTTTACATCGGGGTCCTGGGGTGGAGAGTGTTGCCGGGAGCCGTGGCCTGTGCCGGTTCACGGACTCGCCGGCCGCCTGTCCCTTCTGCGGCGAGGAAGAGCCCGTGTTCCACGTGTACACGCAGTGCGCGAGATTGCCGCCCGTGTTCGAGTATCTGAAGGGGCAGCTCCTCGAGTTGTGGCTCCGTTTCAGCCCCTCGCTCCTGATGTTTGGGCTCCCGGTACAGAGGGGGGGGGGGGGGAGGGTGGGATCGGGAGGGAGGAGGGGGTCTCCCTGTTGGTCTGCTCCTGGGCCTGGCCAAGATGGCCGCCCGCGGGTCCAGGCAGCGGGCGGTCGTTGGCGTCACCGGGATCGGCTGCCTGCCCCTCTTCCGGGCCCACGTCCGTGCACGCGTGTCCCTGGAGAGGGAACACGCGGTGCCCACGGGGACGCTGGAGGCTTCCGTGACCGCCGGTCCCCGCGGGGGGTCGGGCGTAACACTGATGATCACCACGTTATTTTAGAATTGACGACTGTTGGATTGTAAACTGCCACAAAGGCACTTTTGATCGTGGCTCCCTTCTGTACGTGTTGGTTTTTGTTTTCTGAATAAAAGTATTTGTTAATTTTTTTTTAATTTAAAAAGAGTCGGACACAGAGTGAAATTGTGTGTGTGTGTGTCTATGTGCATGTGCGTGTACGTGTGCGGTGTGCGTGTGCGCGTGTGTGTACGCCTGTATGTGCGTGTGCGTGTGCGCATATGTGTGTGCGTATGTGTGTGTGTGCGCGTGCATGTGCGTGCGTGTGCGTGTGTGCATGTGTGTGAGTGTGTTTGTGTGTGTGTGTGCGTGTCCGTGCGTGTGTGTGTGCATGTGCGTGCGTGTGTGTGTGTGTGTGTGCGTGTGCGTGTGCGTGCGCGTGTGTGTGTGTGTGCGTGTGGAGATTGCACGTTTAGTTTCCTTTGGCTTCGGCCCACCGAGTCCGCGCTGAGCATTGATCTCCCGTTCACCCACTAGTTCCATGTTATCCCACCTTCTCATCCACTCCCTACACATGAGGGGGCAATCTCCAGAGGGGCCGACTAACCTACAAACCCACACGTCTTTGGAGTGTGGGAGGAAACCGGAGCACCCGGAGAAAACCCGCGCAGGTCACGGGGAGAACGTACAAACTCCGTACGGACGGCGCCTGCAGTCGGGATGGAACCCGGGTCTCCGGCGCTGTGAGGTAGCAACTCTACCGAGTATCTCTGCCCACTAGTATGAT
Source organism: Rhinoraja longicauda (assembly GCF_053455715.1). Taxonomy (NCBI): domain Eukaryota; kingdom Metazoa; phylum Chordata; class Chondrichthyes; order Rajiformes; family Arhynchobatidae; genus Rhinoraja; species Rhinoraja longicauda. The sequence goes on from NC_135959.1 coordinate 2,336,824, forward strand.
GATGTTGGCTGCTTTTCCGAGGCAGCGTGAAGTGTATAAAATCTCGAGGGGAATAGATCGGGTAGATGCACAGAGTCTCTTGCCCAGAGTAGGGGAATCGAGGACCAGAGGACATAGGTTCAAGGTGAAGGGGGAAAGATTTAATAGGAATCCGAGGGGTAACTTTTTCACACAGAGGGTGGTGGGTGTATGGAACAAGCTGCCAGAGGAGATATGTAGACACAAAATGCTGGAGTAACTCAGCGGGACAGGCAGCATCTCTGGAGAGAAGGAATGGACATTTTGGGTCGACACCCTTCTTCAGACAGTCTGAAGAAGGGTCTTGACCTGAAACGTCACCCATTCCTTCTCTCCAGAGATGCTGCCTGTCCCGCTGAGTTACTCCAGCACGTTGCGTCTACCTTCGATTTAAACCAGTTTTCTTTCCTGCCAGAGGAGGTAGTTGAGGCTGGGACTATCCCATCGTTTACGAAACAGTTGGACAGGTACATGGATAGGACGGGTTTGGAGGGATATGGGCCAAACGCAGGCAGTTGGGACTAGTGTAGCTGGGACATTGTTGGCCGGCGTGGGCGAGTTGGGCCGAAAGGCCTGTTTCCACACTGTATCACTCTGTGACTTGGGCGGTCACGGTGGCGCAGCGGTAGAGTTGCCGCCTTACAGCGAATGCAGCGCTGGAGACCCGGGTTCCATCCCAACCACGGGCGCCGTCTGTACGGAGTTTGCACGTTCTCCCCGTGACCTGCGTGGGTTTTCTCCGAGATCTTCGGATTCCTCCCACACTCCAAAGACGTGCAGGTTTGTAGGTCAATTGGCTTGGTGTAAATGGTAAAAATTGTCCCCAGTGTGTGTAGGATAGTGTTAGCGTGCGGGGATCGCTGGTCGGCGCCGACACGGTGGGCCGAAGGGCCTGTTTCCGCGCCGTATCTCTAAACTACGACTCTGTGACCCTTAGTGTGGATGGAGTCGATGGAGGGGAGATATCTTGCGAGGGTGAGATTTGAATCGGCCCAGGGTCGTGGGTCCCAGACCACCACTGACCTGACAGAAGAAATGACCGTCACCCTCCGATGCGACCAGCATACAACAACACTTCGACTCGGTCTCCCGTTGTAACTGGAAAACAAGCACAGCCACCGTGACTTGAATTGAACATAGAAACATAGAAAATATGTGCGGGAGGAGGCCATTCGGCCCTTCGAGCCAGCACCGCCATTCATTGAGATCATGGCTGATCGTCCACAATCATTACCCCTTGATATGGGGAGAAGTTGTACAGGGCCTTGGTGAGACCGCACCTGGGGTATTGTGTGCAGTTTTGGTCTCCTAATCTGAGGAAAGTCATTCTAGCCTTCGAGGGAGTACAGAGAAGGTTCACTAGATTGATCCCTGGGATGGCAGGACTTTCAGTTGAAGAAAGACTGGATAGACTCGGCTTATACTCGCTGGAATTTAGAAGACTGAGGGGGGATCGTATAGAAACATATAAAATTCTTAAGGGGTTGGAGAGGCTAGATGCGGGAAGATTGTTCCCGATGTTGGGGAAGTCCAGAACCAGGGGTCACAGCTTAAGGATAAGGGGGAAGTCTTTTAGGAACGAGATGAGAAAACATTTCTTCACACAGAGAGTGGTGAGTCTGTGGAATTCTCTGCCACAGAAGGTAGTTGAGGCCAGTTCATTGGCTATATTTAAGAGGGAGTTAGATGTGGCCCTTGTGGCTAAAGGGATCAGGGGGTATGGAGAGAAGGCAGGTACAGGCTACTGAGCTGGATGATCAGCCATGATCATATTGAATGGCGGTGCAGGCTCGAAGGGCCGAATGGCCTACTCCTGCACCTATTTTCTATGTTTCTATAATTCCACTAGCCCCTAGAGCTCTATCTAACTCTCTCTTAAATCCATCCAGTGAATTGGCCTCCACTGCCCTCTGTGGCGGAGAATTCAACAAATTCACAACTCTCTGGGTGAAAATGTTTCTTCTCACCTCAGTTTTAAATGGCTTCCCCTTTATTCTTAGACTGTGTGGCCCCTGGTTCTGGACTCCCCCAACATTGGGAACATGAAATGAATTGGCCAAGTATGTGCACGTACAAGGAATGTGCCTTGGTGCTCCGCTCGCAAGTAACAACACGGACATACAGTAAACAAGTAAGAATAAAGCATAAAACATTAAGAATAAATATTACAGTTTAAACATGTGAATGAAATAAACCAGAGCAAAAGGAGGCTACAGACTTTTGGTTGTTGAGTAGAGCTGCTACTCGTGGAACAGAAACTGTTTTTATGTCCGGCTGTGGCTGCTTTGACAGTCCGGAGTCGCCTTCCAGAGGGAAGTGCTTGGAAGAGTTTGTGGCCAGGGTGAGAGGGGTCAGAGGTGATCTTGCCCGCTCGCTTCCTGGCCCTTGCAGTGTACAGTTCGTCAATGGGGGGAAGGCTGCAGCCAACAACCTTCTCAGCTGTGCTTGGTGGCTGAGCCAAACCAGACCACGATGGAGAAGGTGAACTTTAAAATGTGAATAACTTTAAAAATATAACATGGATTTCAATGAAACTTCTCCCATTAGCACCAAAGGGACGACGGTGAGCAAGGTGGGCCTAAAATTGTCGCGCTATCGTGTGCCGTTTTGGCCGTAGTTCAGGAACACACAAACAAACAAACAAACAAACGAGAGTCTTAGTATATAGATGAGAGGAATAGATCGGGTAGACGCACAGAGTCTCTTGCCCAGAGTAGGGGAATCGAGGGCCAGAGGACATAGGTTCAAGGTGAAGGGGAAAAGATTTAATAGGAATCCGAGGGGTAACTTTTCCACACAGAGGGTGGTGGGTGTATGGAACGAGATGCCAGAGGAGATAGTTGAGGCTGGGACTATCACATGTTACTCCAGCACGTTGTGTCTACCTTCGATGTAAACCAGTTTTCTTTCCTGCAAGAGGAGGTAGTTGAGGCTGGGAGTATCCCATCGTTTACGAAACAGTTGGACAGGTACATGGATAGGACGGGTTTGGATGGATATGGGCCAAACGCAGGCAGGTGGGACTAGTGTAGCTGGGACATTGTTGGCCGGCGTGGGCGAGTTGGGCCGAAGGGCATGTTTCCACACTGTATCGCTCCACACCTGCATTAGAGGGCATAAGCAATAAGGGAGAGATTTCACATACATGGATGATTCACAGCCTTCGAAGAATGAGGGGGGACCTCATTGAAACGTACAGAATAGTGAGCGGCCTGGATAGAGTGGATGTGGAGAGGATGTTTCCACTAGTGGGAGAGTCTAGGACCAGAGGGCACAGCCTCAGAATTAAAGGGCGTTCCTTTAGGAAGGAGATGAGGAGGAATTTCTTTAGTCAGAGGGTGGTGAATCTGTGGGATTCTTTGCCACAGACGACTGTGGAGGCCACAAGTCAGTGGATATTTTTAAGGCAGAGATAGATAGATTCTTCATTAGTGCGGGTGTCAGGGGTTACAGGGAGAAGGCAGGAGAATGGGGTTAGGAGGGAGAGATAGATCAGCCATGATTGAATGGCAGAGTAGACTCGATGGGCCAAATGGCCTAGAACTTATGAACGCATGAATGAGCAAACTGAAGACTTACATACTGAATAATCTTCACCTGGAGCGACGTGGCTTCGACATCGTAGAGCTCACCTGTGGGAAGTGAAGGGGTCGGATGTTAGTCCACAACTTCTGGTTAGCTTTGTTTATTATTATTTGTTTGTCAAGTGTAGGGTTGCCAACTGTCCCGTATTAGCCGGGACATCCTGTATTCCGGTCTAAATTAGTTTGTCTCGTACAGGACCACTCTTGTCCTGTATTAGTAGGGGTTGCCAACTTCCTCACTCCCAAATAAGGGACAAAAGGTGACGTCACTGCTCCGCGCCCCACGTGACCTCACCCAGCCAGCGGCCACGTGCTCCCGCTCCACCAATGGCGGCTGCCCGGGTCGGGAGGCGGGTTGCTACGCAACCTCCGCTAGGCGGCGGCCGGGCCTGCGGACCTAGACTGTCTGTGCCTACCTGTCCGGGCCTACAGTGTCCGGGCCTACAGTGTCCGGGCCTACAGTGTCCGGGCCTACAGTGTCCGGGCCTACAGTGTCCGGGCCTACAATGTCCGGGCCTACACTGTCCGGGCCTACAGCGTCCGGGCCTACACTGTCCGAGCCTCCAGACCTACAGTGTCTGGGCCTACACTGTCCGGGCCTACAGTGTTTGGGCCTACAGTGTCCGAGCCTACACTGTCCGAGCCTACACTGTCCGAGCCTCCAGACCTACAGTGACCAGGCCTACAGCGGCCCCCGGGCCTAATACGGGGCAAGGGCGGTCCCGTGCGGGACAAACCAATTTAGCCCAATATATGGGATGTCCTGGCTAATAAGGGACAGGTGAGGACCCTACCCACGATGTCTGTGCTGAACATATTTTTACAGAGGGGGGTGGGGGCCTGGAAGGCATTGCCAGGGGTGATGGTGGAGGCCGATACGATAGTGGAGTTTAAGAGACTAAGATTGGACAGGCGAGTGGATACGCAGGGATGGAGGGATATGGGTCACGTGTGGGCAGAGGGGGTTAGTTCAACTTGGCTTCATGTCCTAGTACAGAACAGGAACAGGCCCTTCGGCCCAAATGTCTGTGCTGAACATGATGCCAAGACCAACACTTCTCTGTTGGCACAGGATCCATACCCCTCCATTCCCTGCACCACTGTTCATAAAACCATGAGACATAGGAGGGGAATTAGGCCATTCGGCCCATCGTGCAAACGCCGCCGTTCAATCACGGCCGATCTATCTCTCCCTCTCAACCCCACTCTCCTGCCTTCTCCCCGCAACCCTGAAGGGCCGAATGGCCTCCTCCTGCACCTATTTTCTATGTGATGAGGAAAAACGTTTTCACCCAGAGAGTTGTGAATCTGTGGAATTCTCTGCCACAGAAGGTAGTGGAGGCCAATTCACTGGATGTTTCCAAGAGAGAGTTAGATTTAGATCTTTGGTGCTAACGGAATCAAGGGATACGGGGAGAAAGACTGGAGTGACTAGGCTTGTATACACTGGAATTTAGATGAGAGGGGATCTAATCGAAACATATAAGATTATTAAGGGGTTGGACACGTTAGAGGCAGGAAACATGTTCCCAATGTTGGGGGAGTCCAGAACCAGGGGCCACAGTTTAAGAATAAGGGGTCGGCCATTTAGAACGGAGATGAGGAAAAACCTTTTCAGTCAGAGAGTTGTAAATCTGTGGAATTCTCTGCCTCAGAAGGCAGTGGAGGCCAATTCTCTGAATGCATTTAAGAGAGAGCTAGATAGAGCTCTTAATGATAGCGGAGTCAGGGGGTATGGGGAGAAGGCAGGAACGGGGTACTGATTGAGAATGATCAGCCGTGATCACATTGAATGGTGGTGCTGGCTCGAAGGGCCGAATGGCCTACTCATGCATCTATTTTCTATATTTCTATGTAACCCCTGACCCGCTGAGTTACTCCAGCACTCTGTGAAACGTCACCTATCCATGTTCTCCACAGATGCTGCCTGACCCGCTGAGTTACTCCAGCTTTTTTGTATCTAGATCATTGTTGGCTGCGGGCTAGGTGGAATCAAGTTACAGACATGAAACTCAACAGGACGACAGTGAAACTAGTACAACGACCAGGGTGGGGGAGGGGCGCAGGGAGAAGGGAGGAGTGGGGGGAGGGACAGGACAGGTTTAGAGAGGTAATGGGCCAAACGCAGGCAGGTGGGACTAGTGTAGATGGGACATGTTGGCCGGTGTGGGCAAGTTGGGCCGAAGGGCCTGTTTCCACGCTGTATCACTCTATGATTCTCAATGACTCTATCTCTAAGAGTCCAGACACAATTTCACAAGTGATAGGAGCAGAATTAGGCCATTCGGCCCATCAAGTCTACTCTGCCATTCAATCATGACTGATCTATCTTTCCCTCTTAACCCCATTCTCCTGCCTTCTCCCCATAACCCCTGACATTTTTATAGATTTAGATTTAGAGATACAGCGCGGAAACAGGCCCTTCGGCCCATCGGGTCCGCGCCGCCCAGCGATCCCCGCACACTAACACTATCCTACACACACTCGGGACAATTTTATTTTTTTTACATTTGCCCAGCCAATTAACCTACATACCTGTACGTCTTTGGACGTACATATTGAAGAAGGGTCTCAACTCGAAACTTCACCAGTTCCTTCTCTCCAGAGACGCTGCCTGTCCCACTGAGTTACTCCAGCTTTTTGTGTCTACCTTCCAATCAAGAATCTATCCATCTCTGCCTTGAAACTATCCACTGACTTGTGGCCTCCACAGCCTTCTGTGGCAATGAGTTCCACAGATTCACCACCCTCTGACTAAAGAAATTCCTCCTCATCTCCTTCGTAAAGGAATGTCCTTTAACTCTGAGGCTGTGCCCTCTGGTCCTAGACTCTCCCAACAGTGGAAACATCCTCTCCACATCCACTCTATCCAGGCCGCTCACCATTTGGTAAAGTTTCAATGAGGTCCCCCCTCATTCTTCTAAATGCCAAACGCTCCTGGAAAACCTCCTCTGGACCCTTTCCAGAGCCAGCACGACCTTCCGCAGAGACGATGCCCAAAATATTGTGGCCAATATAGAAAGGGTTTAGAAACATAGACAATAGGTGCAGGAGGAGGCCATTCGGCCCTTCGAGCCAGCACCGCCATTCAATAAGATCACAATCAGTACCCCGTTCCTGCTTTCTCCCCACATCCCTTGATTCCGTTAGCCCCAAGAGCTAAATCTAACTCTCTCTTGAAAGCATCCAGTGAATTGGCCTCCACTGCCCTCTGTGGCAGAGAATTCCACAGATTCACAACTCTCTGGGTGAAAAAGGTTTTTTCCTCATCTCAGTTCTAAATGGCTGACCCCTTATTCTTAAACTGTGGCCCCTTGTTCTGGACTCCCCCAACATTGGGAACATGTTTCCTGCCTCTAACGTGTCCATCCCCTTAATAATCTTATACGTTTCGATAAGATCTCCTCTCATCCTTCTAAATTCCAGTGTATACAAGCCTAGTCGCTCCAGTCTTTCAACATATGACAGTCCCGCCATCCCGGGGATTAACCTGGTGAACCTACGCTGCAAGCCCTCAATAGCAAGGACGTCCTTCCTCAAATTAGGAGACCAAAACTGCACACAATTGTTCCTGCATCTAGCCTGTCCAAACCCTTAAGGTTTTGGATGGATGTGGGCCAAAGTTTGACTGGCGAGACTTGCGCGGAATGCCAACATACCACATAACTTCAGAACTTTGTTGTCCAGCTCGTCGATGGCTCCCTCGACCATGTTCATTTTGCTGGGGGGTTGTTCGGTCATGAAGTGACCCCAACTGAGAGGATCGTAGAGGGTCTGGACACGCTTACAGGCGGCCGAGATCTGTGGCGGAGAGGGGAAGAGTGTGTCAGCGGCCGAGAGGGGACATCTCAACAGCACCAGGAGCCATCTCCCACTGCCCAATGTGCCCCAGGGCTGGGGCAGAGTGCGGGACAATCCACAACTAACTGTCTCCCCCATCTACACCCTGGACCACTGAGCCACAACCCAACAACCACTGGGGAACGTTTGGTTTAGCTTAGCTTAGCTTAGCTTAGCTTAGCTTAGTTTGGCTCAGTTTAGTTTAGCTCGGCTCGGCTGAGTTGAGTTGAGTTGAGTTGAGTTGAGTTGAGTTGAGTTGAGTTGAGTTGAGTTGAGTTGAGTTGAGTTGAGTTGAGCTTAGCTTAGTTTAGCATAGCTTAGTTTAGCTTAACTTAGCTTAGCTTAGTATAGTTTAGTTTAGTTTAGTCCCGACTGCCGGCTACGGGAGTCAAGATCATCCCGTCAAGATCATCCCGTCAAGATCATCCCGTCATCCCGACCGCTGGAGGACAAAGGGGGGAAGAGATTGAACGTTTTTTCACCTTCCATCACAGTGAGGAATGTGGATGAGTCACTGTGGGGGGTGTTTATGTTAAAATGTATTGTGTGTGGGTCCTGTTGCTATTTATTGTCGTGACTGTACAGGAAATGAAGTTCCTCGTATGTTGCAAAACATACTTGGCTAATAAAGTATTATTGTTGTTAGTTATTACTGTTTAGTTCAGTTGTTTCATTGACCGAATGGCCTCCTCCTGCACCTACTTTCTATCTTTCTATATTTCTATCGTTTTGTTTAGAGACATAGAAACATAGAAAATAGTTGCAGGAGAAGGCCATTCGGCCCTTCGAGCCTGCACCGCCATTCAATATGATCATGGCTGATCATCCAGCTCAGTATCCTGTACCTGCCTTCTCTCCATACCCCCTGATCCCTTTAGCCACAAGGGCCACATCTAACTCCCTCTTAAATATCGCCAATGAACTGGCCTCAACTACCTTCTGTGGCAGAGAATTCCACAGACTCACCACTCTCTGTATGAAGAAATGTTTTCTCATCTCGACCCTAAAAGACTTCCCCCTTATCCTTAAGCTGTGACCCCTGGTTCTGGACTTCCCCAACATCGGGAACAATCTTCCTGCATCTAGCCTCTCCAACCCCTTAAGAATTTTATATGTTTCTATAAGATCCCCCCTCAGTCTTCTAAATTCCAGCGAGTACAAGCCCAGTCTATCCAGTCTTTCTTCATATGAAAGTCCCGCCATCCCAGGGATCAATCTGGTGAACCTTCTCTGTACTCCCTCTAAGACTAGAACGTCTTAGATTAGACTATTTTACTTGTTTATATCTTAGATTAGTTTAGTTGAGTTGATTAGTTTAGTTTAGTGGTTTTGTTTAATTTCGTTTGGTTTAGATTAGTTTAGTTTCATTCATAGGTTAGTTTATCATTTAGATTAGTTGTTTAGTTTCATTTCATTTATAATTTAGTTTAGATTAGATTGACTAGCTTAGTACGTGTAGGAAAGAACTGCAGATGCTGGTTTAAATCGAAGGTAGACACAAAATGCTGGAGTAACTCAGCGGGTCAGGCAGCATCTCTGGAGAGAAGGAATGGGTGACGTTTCGGGTCGAGACCCTTCAGACTGGTGTCAGGGGAGGGGGTGGGACAGAGATAGGATGTAGTCGGAGACAGGAAGACTAGTGGGAGAACTGGGAAGGGGGAGGGGATGGAGAGAGAGGGAAAGCAGGGACTATCTGAAGTTAGAGAAGTCAATGTTCATACCGCTGGGGTGTAAACTGCCCAAGCGAAATATGAGGTGCTGTTCCTCCAATTTGCGCTGGGCCTCACTCTGACAATGGAGGAGGCCCAGGACAGAAAGGTCAGATTGGGAATGGGAGGGGGAGTTGAAGTGCTGAGCCACCTGGAGATCAGGTTGGTTAAGGCGGACTGAGCGGAGGTGTTGAGCGAAACGATCGCCGAGCCTGTGCTTGGTCTCGCCGATGTAGAGAAGTTGACATCTGGAACAGCGGATACAGTAGATGAGGTTGGTGGAGGTGCAGGTCAACCTCTGTCTCACCTGGAAAGACTGTTGGATGGAGTTGAGGGGGGAGGTAAAGGGAAAGGTGTTGCATCTCATGCGGTTGCTGGGGAATGTGCTCGGGGATGGGGTGATTTGGGTGGGAAGGGACGAGTGGACCAGGGAGTTACAGAGGGAACGGTCTCTGCGGAACGCAGAGAGGGGAGGGGATGGGAAGTTGTGGCCAGTGGTGGGGTCCCGTTGGAGGTGACGGAGATGTTGGCGGATGATTTGTTGGATCCGCTGGCTGGATGGGGTGGAAGGTGAGAACGAGGGGGATTCTGTCCTTGTTGCGAGTGGGGGGAGGGGGAGCAAGAGCGGAGCTGCGGGATGTAGATGAGGCCCTAGCGAGAGCCTCATCTATAATGGAGGAGGGGAAGCCCCGTTTCCTAAAGAATGAGGACATCTCTGACGCCCTAGTGAGAAACACTTCATCCCGGGCGCAGATGCGGCGTAGACGGAGGAATTGGGAGTAGGGGATAGATTTTTTGCAGGAGACAGGGTGGGAAGAAGTGTAGTCCAGATAGCTGTGCGAGGTAGTGGGTTTATAGTAAATGTCCGTCACTAGTCTGTCTCCTGTGATGGAGATGGTGAGGTCTAGAAACGGGAGGGAGATGTTGGAGATGGTGCAAGTCAATTTGAGTGCAGGATGGAAATTAGTTGTAAAGTTGTTGAAGTCAGTGAGTTCTGCACGGGTCAGCTTAGTTTAGGTTAGTTTAGTTGAGTTGATTAGTTTAGTTTATCAGTTTCATTCATAACCTAGATTAGTTTCCTTTAGATTACTTTCATTTAGTTTCGTTTAGTTTAAGGTTTAGACAATAGACAATAGACAATAGGTGCAGGAGGAGGCCATTCGGCCCTTCGAGCCAGCACCGCCATTCAATGTGATCATGGCTGATCATTCTCAACCAGTACCCCGTTCCTGCCTTCTCCCCATACCCCCTGACTCCGCTATCCTTAAGAGCTCTATCTAGCTCTCTCTTGAATGCATTCAGAGAATTGGCCTCCACTGCCTTCTGAGGCAGAGATTTCCACAGATTCACAACTCTCTGACTGAAAAAGTTTTTCCTCATCTCAGTTCTAAATGGCCTACCCCTTATTCTTAAACTGTGGCCCCTTGTTCTGGACTCCCCCAACATTGGGAACATGTTTCCTGCCTCTAACGTGTCCAACCCCTTAATAATCTTATACGTTTCGATAAGATCCCCTCTCATCCTTCTAAATTCCAGTGTATACAAGTCTAGTCGCTCCAGTCTTTCAACATAGGACAGTCCCGCCATTCCGGGAATTAACCTAGTAAACCTACGCTGCACGCCCTCAATAGCAAGAATATCCTTCCTCAAGTTTGGAGACCAAAACTGCACACAGTACTCCAGTTGCGGTCTCACTAGGGCCCTGTACAACTGCAGAAGGACCTCTGTGCTCCTATACTCAACTCCTCTTGTTATGAAGGCCAACATTCCATTGGCTTTCTTCACTGCCTGCTGTACCTGCATGCTTCCTTTCAGTGACTGATGCACTAGGACACCCAGATCTCGTTGTACGTCCCCTGTTCCTAGCTTGACACCATTCAGATCATTTAGATTAGTTTAGTTTCATTTAAGGTTTAGTTTAGTTTAGTTTAGTTTAGTTTAGTTTAGAGATACCGTGGGGAAACAGGCCCTTCGGCCCACCGGAGTCTACAAAATGGGGAGAGGGGGGGCGCGAGAGGAGTTAGTGCCAGATCTGAGATGAAGACTTGGGAATTGTGGACGTTCTTTCCATCGACTCACGTGTCTCTCCAGTATCCGAAGGCAGGAGTCGTCAACATTGCTCAGTGAACCGGAATAAACCTGCAGGGAGAGAGAGGGAGATACCTAAACCGAGGGTAAGTACATGTGATAGGAGCAGAACTAGGCCATTCGGCCCATCAGGTCCTCTCTGCCATTCAATCACGGCTGATCTATCTCTCCCTCCTGACCCCCATTCTCCTGCCTTCTCCCCGTAACCCCTGACATCCGCACTAATCAAGAATCTATCCATCTCCGCCTTAAATATATCCACTGACTTAGAAACATAGAAACATAGAAAATAGGTGCAGGAGTAGGCCATTCGGCCCTTCGAGCCTGAACCCGCCATTCAATATGATCATGGCTGATCATCCAGCTCAGTAACCTGTACCTGCCTTCTCTCCATACCCCCTGATCCCTTTAGCCACAAGGGCCACATCTAACTCCCTCTTAAATATAGCCAATGAACCGGCCCCACCTACCTTCTGTGGCAGAGAATTCCACAGACTCACCACTCTCTGTGTGAAGAAATGTTTTCTCATCTCGGTCCTAAAAGACATCCCCCTTATCCTTAAGCTGTGACCCCTGGTTCTGGACTTCCCCAACATCGGGAACAATCTTCCCGCATCTAGCCTGTCCAACCCCTTAAGAATTTTAAATGTTTCAATAAGATCCCCCCTCAGTCTTCTAAATTCCAGCGAGTACAAGCCGAGTCTATCCAGTCTTTCTTCATATGAAAGTCCTGCCATCCCAGGGATCAATCTGGTGAACCTTCTCTGTACTCCCTCTAAGGCTAGAATGTCTAGAATGTCTAGAATGTCTAAGGCTAGACTTGGTCTCCACAGCCTTCTGTGGCAGTGAATTCCACAGATTCACCACCCTAATTCCTCCTCATCTCATGGAAACATAGAAACACGGAAAGTAGGTGCAGGAGGAGGCCATTCGGCCCTTCGAGCCAGCACCGCCATTCATTGTGATCTTGGCTGATCGTCCACAATCAGTAACCCGTGCCTGCCTTCTCCCCATATCCCTTGATTCTGCTAGCCCCGAGAGCTCCATCTCCTTCCTAAAGGAACGTCCTTTAATTCTGAGGCTGTGCCCTCTGGTCCTAGACTCTCCCACTAGTGGAAACATCCTCTCCACATCCACTCTATCCAGGCTGCTCACTATTCTGTAAGTTTCAATGAGGTCCCCCCTCATCCTTCTAAACTCCAGCGAATACAGGCCCAGTGGAGGAATCAAGAACCAGGGAACGTGGGCTGAAGGTGAGAGCGGAAAGATTTAATAGAGATTTGATGGTTGATCCCACAAAGGTGCATAAAATCACAAAGGGAATAGATGGGGTGAATGCAAAGAGTCTTTTACCCAGAGTAGAAACGTAGAAAATAGGTTGCAGGAGGAGGCCATTCGGCCCTTCGAGCCAACACTGCCATTCAATATGTTCATTAAGGGATTGGACACGTTAGAGGCAGGAAACATGTTCCCGATGTTGGGGGAGTCCAGAACCAGGGGCCACAGTTTGAGAATAAGGGGTCGGCCATTTAGAACGGAGATGAGGAAGAACCTTTTCACCCAGAGAGTTGTGAATCTGTGGAATTCTCTGCCTCAGAAGGCAGTGGAGGCCAATTCTCTGAATGCATTCAAGAGAGAGCTAGATAGAGCTCTTAAAGATAGCGGAGTCAGGGGGTATGGGGAGAAGGCAGGAACGGGGTACTGATTGTGGATGATCAGCCATGATCACATTGAATGGCGGTGCTGGCTCGAAGGGCCGAATGGCCTCCTCCTGCACCTATTGTCTATTGTCATGGCTGATCATCCAAAATCAGTATCCAGTTCCTACTTTCTCCCCATATCCCTTGATTCCGTTAGCCCTAAGAGCTAAATCTAACTCTCTCTTGAAAGAATCCAGTGAATTGGCCTCCACTGCCTTCTGAGGCAGAGAATTCCACAGATTCACAACTCTCTGGGTGAAAGCGTTTTTCCTCATCTCCGTTCTAAATGGCCTCCCCTTTATTCTTAAACTGTAGGAGATACAAAAACCAGAGGACATAGGTTCAAGGTGAAGGGGAAAAAGATTTAATAGGAATCCGAGGGGTAACTTTTTCACACAGAGGGTGGTGGGTGTATGGAATGAGCTCCCAGAGGAGGTAGTTGAGGCTGGGACTATCGCGATATTTAAAAGATATTTGGTCAGTCACCAGTTCCACTGCCCGCATCCTTTGTTACATCCTCTTCCCCAGCCAACAATGGGCCATTGTGGGCTCTATCCTTCCTTGGTCATCTGTTGACAGCCCCCATTTGTTCCGGCCTTTTCCTACCTCCAGTTCCCTCCCCACCCCCTACTTCCACTCTGTGAAACATCACCTATCCATGTTCTCCACAGATGCTGCCTGACCCGCTGAGTTACTCCAGCACTTTGTATCTATCTTTGGAGTAAACCAGCATCTGCAGTTCCTTCCTACAGATAGACCCAGCGTGAACTGATGATCGATGGTCGGCGTGGGTTTTCTCCGGGTGCTCCGGTTTCCTACCACACTCCAAAGACGTGTAGGTATGTAGGTTGATTGGCTTCTGTAAATTGTCCCTAGTGCGTGTAGGATAGTATTAGTGCATGGGGTGATTGTTAGTCATCATGGACAGTGGGCCGAAGGGCCTGTTCCCATGCTGTATCTTTAAACTAAGGCAAAAAGGACAAGTATCTCAATAGACAACAAATGCAGGAGGAGGCCATTCGGCCCTTCGAGCCTGTACGCACCACCATTCAATGTGATCATGGCTGATCATTCTCAATCAGTACCCCGTTCCTGCCTTCTCCCCATACCCCCTGACTCCGCTATCATTAAGAGCTCTATCTAGCTCTCTCTTGAATGCATTCAGAGAATTGGCCTCCACTGCCTTCTGAGGAAGAGAATTCCACAGATTTACAACTCTCTGACTGAAAAGGTTTTTCCTCATCTCCGTTCTAAATGGCCTACCCCTTATTCTTAAACTGTGGCCCCTGGTTCTGGACTCCCCCAACATTGGGAACATGTTTCCTGCCTGTAACGTGTCCAACCCCTTAATAATCTTATACGTTTTGATAAGATCCCCTCTCATCCTTCTAAATTCCAGTGTATACAAACCTAGTCGCTCCAGTCTTTCAACATACGACAGTCCCGCCATTCCGGGAATTAACCTAGTAAACCTACGCTGCACGCCCTCAATAGCAAGAATATCCTTCCTCAAATTTGGAGACCAAAACTGCACACAGTACTCCAGGTGCGGTCTCACTAGGGCCCTGTACAACTGCAGAAGGACCTCTTTGCTCCTATACTCAACTCCTCTTGTTATGAAGACCAACATTCCATTGGCTTTCTTCACTGCCTGCTGTACCTGCATGCTTCCTTTCAGTGACTGATGCACTAGGACACCCAGATCTCGTTGTACGTCCCCTTTTCCTAACTTGACACCATTCAGATAATACTCTGCCTTCGTATTCTTACCACCAAAGTGGATAACCTCACACTTATCCACATTAAACTGCATCTGCCATACATCCGCCCACTCACACAACCTGTCCAAGTCACCCTGCAACCTCATAGCATCTTCCTCACAGTTCACACTACCACCCAGCTTTGTATCATCTGCAAATTTGCTAATGGTACTTTTAATCCCTTCATCCAACTCAGCGGGTCAGGCAGAACCTGTGGGGAACATGGATAGGTGACGTTTCACAGAGTGCTGGAGTAACTCAGCGGGTCAGGCAGCATCTCTGGAGAATATGGGTGGCACGGTGGTGCAGCGGTAGAGTTGCTGCCTCACAGCGCCGGAGACCCGGGTTCCATCCCGACTACGGGCGCCGTCTGTGCGGAGTTTGTACGTTCTCCCCGTGGTCTGCGTGGGTTTTCTCCGAGATCTTCGGTTTCCTCCCACACTCCAAAGACGTGCAGGTTTGTAGGTTAATTGGGTCAGTGTAAACGTTGGGAAGGAAACCGAAGATCTCGGAGAAAACCCACGCAGGTCACAGGGAGAACGTGCAAACTCCGTACAGACGGCGCCCGTAGTCGGGATGGAACCCGAGTCTCCGGAGCTGTGAGGCAGCAACTCTACCGCCACGCCACTGAAATAAAATGAAGACATTTCCTTACCAGAATCACACTGATAACCTTTCCCACGTCTGTGTCTATTACTGGGAGAATCATTACTGTCGAAGGAAGGAGAGAGATCAGAAGAAGTATTTCACACTTGGTGTCTAGTTTAGTTTAGTTTAGAGATACAGCGCGGAAACAGGCCCTTCGGCCCATCGGGTCCGTGCCGACCAGCGATCCCCACACACTAACACTATCCTACACGCACTTGGGATACTTTTTGTCCACAGTCGACAGCAATTTTTTCTTTCTGTTGAGTTTCGTTTATTGTCACGTGTACCGAGGTACAGTGAAAAGCCTTTGTTGCGCGCTAACCAGTCAGTGGAAAGACAACACACGATTACAATCGAGCCGTCCACAGTGTGCAGATACAGGATAAGGGAGTAACGTTTAGTGCAAGGTAATGACAGCAAAGTCCGATCAAGGATAGTCCGAGGGTCACCAATGAGGTAGATAGTAGTTCAGCACTGCTCTCTGGTTGTGGTAGGATGGTTCAGTTGCCTGATAACAGCCGTGAAGAAACTGTCCCTGAATCCAGAGGTGTGCGTTTTCACACTTCTGTACCTCTTGCCCCGATGGGAGAGGGGAGAAGAGGGGGTGACCGGGGTGAGACTGGTCCTTGATGATGCTGCTGGCCTTGCCGAGGCAGCGTGAGGTGTAGATGGAGTCGGTGGATGGGAGGTTGGTTTGTGTGTAGGAAAGAACTGCAGACGCTGGTTTAAATCGAAGGTGGACACAAAATGCTGGAGTAACTCAGCGGGTCAGGCAGCATCTCTGGAGAGAAGGAATGGGTGATGTTTCGGGTCGAGGTATTGTCTTTCCGCTGACTATCTCACTCCCAAATACGGGACAAGGTGACGTCACCGCCCCGTGCCCCACGTGACCTCACCCAGCCAGCGGCCACGTGCTCCCGCTCCACCAATGGCGGCCGCCCGGGCTGGGAGGCGGGTTGCTACGCAGCCTCCATTAGGCGGCGCCCGGGCCTCCGGACCTACACTGTCCGGAGCTAAAATGTCAGAACCCCTAGAGTGTCGGGGCCTACTTGGGGTGAAAGGTATTGCACCGAGGAGTCCCCTGCAACCTGTTCCTCCCGCGGTTCACGGACTCGCCAGCCACCTGCCAGTTTTGCGGGTTGGAAGAGTCTGTGTTCCACGTGTACATTGAGTGCGTGAGGTTGCAGCCCCTGTTCCAATATCTAAAGGGGCTGCTCCTTGCTTTTTGGCTGCACTTTTCACCCACCATCCTCATCTTTGGACACCCTGTGCGTAGGGGAGAGGGTAGGACCGAAGATGTCCTGGTTGGGGTTGCTCCTGGGCCTGGCCAAGCAGGCCATTCGTGACTCATGGCGCCAGGCGGAAGAGGGCTCTGCCCGAGCCAGCTGCCTGCCCCTTTTCTGGGGTTACGTCCGTGCCCGGGTCGTGTTGGAGAGGGACTACGCCAAGCCCACGGGCACCCTGGGGGATTCCCGGGACCGCTGGGCACCGCGGGGGATTGGATTATCCTGGATGGGGATTGTAATATAATTGTATAATAGTTCCAATTGGTATATTTGTTTGTGTAATATTCTGGTGGTGGATTCTGTTTTGGTTTTATTGTATTGTAGATATTATTTTAATATTTGAATAAAAAATTTTTTTTTAAAGAGTTTCGGGGCCTGCAGTGTCCGGGCATACAGTGTCTGGGCCTACAGTGTCCGGGCATACACAGCCCGGGCCTACACTGTCCTGGCCTACAGTGTCCGGGCTTACAGTGTCTGGGCCTACACTGTCCGGGCCTACAGTGTCCGGGCATACACAGCCCGGGCCTACAGCATCTGGGCCTACAGTGTCCGGGCCTACACAGTCCGGACCTATAGTGTCTGGGCTCTACAGTGTCTGGGCCTACACTGTTCGGACCTATAGTGTCCGGGCCTACAGTGTCCGGGCATACACAGCCCGGGCCTACACTGTCCTGGCCTACAGTGTCCGGGCTTACAGTGTCTGGGCCTACACTGTCCGGGCCTACAGTGTCCGGGCTTACAGTGTCTGGGCCTACACTGTCCGGGCCTACAGTGTCCGGGCATACACAGCCCGGGCCTACAGCATCTGGGCCTACAGTGTCCGGGCCTACACAGTCCGGACCTATAGTGTCTGGGCTCTACAGTGTCTGGGCCTACACTGTTCGGACCTATAGTGTCCGGGCCTACAGTGTCCGGGCATACACAGCCCGGGCCTACAGCGTCCAGCCCTACAGTGCCCCCGGGCCTAATACGGGACAAGGGCAGTCCCATACGGGACAAACCAATTTAGCCCAAAAT
Source organism: Rhinoraja longicauda (assembly GCF_053455715.1). Taxonomy (NCBI): domain Eukaryota; kingdom Metazoa; phylum Chordata; class Chondrichthyes; order Rajiformes; family Arhynchobatidae; genus Rhinoraja; species Rhinoraja longicauda. Next base: position 2,354,474 of record NC_135959.1, read on the forward strand.
ATGGGATGTCCCGGCTAATACGGGACAGTTGGCGACCCCAACACACAACGCTGAACCTCGGGACTCGTGACAATAACTAAACTGAACTGAAAGAGAAAAAGAAGGCAGCGTGAGGTGTAGATGGAGGGAGGAGGTTGGCTCGTGTGATGGTCCGGGCTGCGTCCACAATTAGCCAGGTTGGTTGGGCCAGATGTCGGAGATTTCTCTGGTCACTCGAGCATCACTACAGGCGGAGAGAGGACCAGCCAGAGAGTTCCAGAGCCATGGGTCAGGGTCTGGTGGAGACGGGGGGCCAGGGGGCAGTGGGTGGAGATGGTGGAGGGTCGGGGAATGGAGGGGTGACGGGATCGGGGAGGGTGGCTGGGCAGGAAGGGGTAGGGAGATGGAGGGGTGCAGGGAGAAACAGAGAGGGGGAGAGAGGGAGGGAGAGGGGAGAGGGAGAAACAGAGAGGGGGAGAGAGGGAGGGAGAGGGGAGAGGGAGAAACAGAGAGGGGGAGAGAGGGAGGGAGAGGGGAGAGGGAGAAACAGAGAGGGGGAGAGAGGGAGAGAGGGGGAGAGAGGGAGGGAGAGGGGAGAGGGAGAGGGAGAGGGGAGAGGGAGAGGGGAGAGGGAGAGGGGGAGAGAGAGGGAGAGGGGGAGAGAGTGAGTGAGAGAGAGGGGAAGGGAAAGGGAGAGAGGGGGGAGTGGGAGACGGGGAGAGAGTGAGGGGAGAGGGGGCGAGAGAGAGAGAGAGAGAGAGGTGTAGTGAGAAAAGAGGGAGAGAGGGAGAGAGGGGGAGAGAGTGAGGAGAGAGGGGGAGAAAGGGAGAGAGGGAGAGAGGGGGAGAGAGGGAGAGGGGGAGTGAGGGAGAGAGAGAGAGGGAGAGAGAGGGGTATAGTGAGAAAAGAGGGAGAGAGGGAGAGTGGGGGAGAGAGGGGGAGAGAGGGGGAGAGAGGGAGAGAATTAATCTAGAGGTTACAAAGGGCGGGGTGTAGGAGAGAGAGAGAGGGGGAGAGAGAGAGGGGGGAGAGAGAGAGAGAGGGTTACAGATCGAGAGGGGGGATGTAGGTGTTACAGAGAGAGGGCAGTGAGGGGGGCATTGGGGACGGAGATCACTAATGAGTTGAGGCGCACCCCCCCTCCCCTAAGCCCTGCTCCCTTTCCCCCCTCCGCCCCCATTCCCCCATCCCCCCCCCAGCACCCTCTCCCCCCCTACCCCCCCCCCCCCCACTCACTGTGCTTGTCGCTGGGCAGGGGGGCCACCAGGTGGCTCATCGGTGGCACCTGGACGTCGGTCTTGTGGAGGCCATTGCACTTGATCCTCTGCTTGGTGATCACTGCCTCCCTGGGGGGTGGGGGGGTGGGGGGAGTGGGAGGGTGGGGGGAGTGGGGGGAGTGGGAGGGTGGGGGGAGTGGGGGGAGTGGGAAGGTGGGGGGAGTGGGGGGAGTGGGGGGAGTGGGGGGAGTGGGGGGAGTGGGAGGGTGGGGGGAGTGGGGGGAGTGGGGGGAGTGGGAGGGTGGGGGCAGTGGGGAGTGGGAGGGTGGGGGGAGTGGGAGGGTGGGGGGAGTGGGGGGAGTGGGAGGGTGGGGGGAATGGGGGGAGTGGGGGGGTGGGGGGAGTGGGGGGAGTGGGGGGAGTGGGGGGAGTGGGAGGGTGGGGGGAGTGGGGGGAGTGGGAGGGTGGGGGCAGTGGGGAGTGGGAGGGTGGGGGGAGTGGGAGGGTGGGGGGAGTGGGGGGAGTGGGAGGGTGGGGGGAGTGGGAGGGTGGGGGGAGTGGGGGGAGTGGGAGGGTGGGGGGAATGGGGGGAGTGGGGGGTGGGGGGAGTGGGGGAGAATGGGGGGAGAGAGAGGGAAAGTGGAGAATGGGGCAGGGAGAGGGGAGAAGGGGGAGGGGAGTGCGATAAGGGGGGAGGGGTGGTGGGGGGAGAGGGGGAGAGGGAGGAGGAGAGTGGGAAAAGGGGGAAGATGGGGAGTGGGGGGGTGGGGGTGGAGGGTGGAAGTGGTGAATGGGGGAGGGAGAGAGATGGGGGGGGGTAGTGGGGGGAGGGAGGGAGGGGAGGTGCGATAAGGGGGGAGAGAGGGGGAGAGGTGGTGGGGGGGTGGGGGAGCAGGGGAGAGAGGGGGACAGGGGGAAGTGCGGAATGGGGAGGGAGATGGAGGGGGTAGTGGGGGAGAGGGGGGAGAGAGGGAGAGAGGGAGAGAGGGAGAGAGGGGAATGGGAAGAGAGAGGGAGGGGGGAGAGGGGGGAGGTAGTGGGGGGAGGTGGTGGGGGGAGGGGGGGGTGAGGTGGGAAGAGAGGAGGAGGTGATGGGGAGGGAGAGGAGGTGGTGGGGGAGGGGGGGATGGGGGAGAGAGGGGAAGAGGGGGGAAATGGGGAATGGGAAGGGAGAGGGGGAGGGGGGTGGAGGGGAGATGGGGAGTGGGGGAGGGGGGAAGGACAGGGTATATGGGAGGAGTTGGGGAAGAGTTGGGGGGGTGGAGAGAGGTCGGGGAGGGGGAAGAGACAGGGGAGGGGGAAAGGGGTTTGCAGGAGTCAGAGAGTGGGGAGGGGGGAGGGATGGAGGGGGAAAGGCGGGTAGGGGAGTGGGGGGGGGGGAGGAAAGGTCGCGGGGGGGGGGAGGGGTGGGGACAAAGAGCCGAAAGATTAGACCCCACTCACAACAGCAGCCCTGATCAACACCACACCGATCCACCACAAGGTGGCGCAGCGGTAGAGTTGCCGCCTTACAGCGAATGCAGCGCCGGAGACCCGGGTTCGATCCTGACCACGGGCGCTGTCTGTACGGAGTTTGCACGTTCTCCCCGTGACCTGCGTGGGTTTTCTCCGAGATCTCCGGTTTCCTCCCAGACTCCAAAGACGTGCAGGTTTGTAGGTTAATTGGCTTGTTGTAAATTTATAAATTGTCCCTAGTGTGTGTAGGATAGTGTTAGTGTGCGGGGATCGGTGGTCGGTGCTGACCCGGTGGGCCGAAGGGCCTGTTTCCGCGCTGTATCTCTAAACTAAACTAAAAATAAAACGCTAGGTCAAAGCTCACCGATGTCAATAATTCCTAATAAGATTGATTTATAATAGACAATAGACAATAGGTGCAGGAGGAGGCCATTCGGCCCTTCGAGCCAGCACCGCCATTCAATGTGATCATGGCTGATCATTCACAATCAGTACCCCGTTCCTGCCTTCTCCCCATACCCCCTGACTCCGCTATCATTAAGAGCTCTATCCAGCTCTCTCTTGAAGGCATTCAGAGAATTGGCCTCCACTGCCTTCTGAGGCAGAGAGTTCCACAGATTCACCACTCTCTGACTGAAAAAGTTTTTCCTCATCTCCGTTCTAAATGGCCGACCCCTTATTCTTAAACTGTGGCCCCTGGTTCTGGACTCCCCCAACATTGGGAACATGTTTCCTGCCTCTAACGTGTCCAATCCCTTAATAATCTTATATATTTCAATAAGATCCCCCCTCATCCTTCTAAATTCCAGTGTTTACAAGCCTAGTTATTGATCAACACAGCATTTTGCTTCATGTGGGCTATTATTATTGAGTATTTTTTATTGAGTATTTTGTATTGAGTATATTTTTTCATTCCTTTGTCCTATATCTTTAACACCGTCTAGGTCTATCGTTTCCCTCTTCTCCGACTCTCAGTCTGAAGAAGGGTCTCAACCTGAAATGTCACCCTTTCCTTCTCCTCCACAGATGCTGCCTGACCCGCTGAGTTACTCCAGCACTCTGTGTCTATCTTCGGTGTAAACCAGCACCTGCAGTTCCTTCCAGCACATAAAACGTTGGGACTTGTGAACAAGTGGAGACAGACATCAGCCACGACTGAATGGCTGAGTGGACTCGATGGGCCGAATGGCCTAATTCTACTCCTATAACTTGTGAATCTCTGGAGGTCACAGCCTCAGAATTAAAGGACGTTCTTTTAGGAAGGAGATGAGGAGGAATTTCTTTAGTCAGAGGGTGGTGAATCTGTGGGATTCTTTGCCACAGACGGCTGTGGAGGCCACAAGTCAGTGGGTATTTTTGAGGCAGAAATAGATAGATTCTTGATCAGTGCGGGTGTCAGGGGTTATGGGGAGAAGGCAGGAGAATGGGGTTAGGAGGGAGAGATAGATCAGCCATGATTGAATGGCGGAGTAGACTTGATGGGCCGAATGGCCTAATTCTGCTCCTATCACCTATGAACATGACTACAGCACAGAAACAGGTCACAATGTCTGTGCCGAACATGATGCCGTTAAACTAACCTCCTCTGCCTGCACGTGACCCATATCCCCCCCATTCCCTGCGTATCCACGCCCTTGTCCAAAAGCCTCTTAAACACCACTATTGTATCTGCCTCCACCCCCACCCCTGGCAGCACGTTCCAGGCCCCCACCCCCATCTGTGTAAAACACTTGCCCCCCACATCTCCTTTAAACTTTGCCCAAATCTGCACACATTAGGGTGCCAACTTCCTCACTCCCAAATATGGGACAAGGTGACGTCACCGCCCCGCGCCCCACGTGACCTCACCCAGCCAGCGGCCACGTGCTCCTGCTCCACCAATGGCGGCCGCCCGGGCCGGGAGGCGGGTTGCTACGCAACCTACGTCAGGTGGCGCCCGGGCCTCCGGGCCTACACTGTCCAGGCCTACACTCTCCGGGCCTACACTGTCCGGGCCTACACTGTCCTGGCCTACAGCGTCCGGGCCTACACTCTCCGGGCCTACAGCATCCGGGCCTACGCTGTCCGGGCCTACACTGTCCGGGCCTACACTGTCCAGGCCTACGCTGTCCGGGCCTACACTGTCCGGGCCTACACTGTCCTGGCCTACAGCGTCCGGGCCTACACTCTCCGGGCCTACAGCATCCGGGCCTACGCTGTCCGGGCCTACACTGTCCGGGCCTACACTGTCCGGGCCTACACTGTCCGGGCCTACAACGTCCGGGCCTACAACGCCCCCCGGCCCTAATACAGGACAAGGGCGGTCTAGTACGGGACAAACCAATTTAACCCAAAATACAGGATGTCCCGGCTAACACGGGACAGTTGGCCGCCCCTATCACACATCTATTTTCAGAAATGCACGCGGTATGTGCACATATGTATAAACATGTGGAAAATTGTATGTAGGCATGTGCGTGTGTGTGGTGTGTTTACAGAGTCACGTATGAACAGCGGGGGGGGGGGGGGGGGGGGGGATGATGGGGGAGAGAGAGCAGGAGTGCTACAGGAAGCATTGCCTGAGGTGATGACATTATAAAACATCTCCTGCATCTGCCCGAACATTGTTTATTGCTAAAAGCACCATTCATCTCAATCGGCTGCCAGTTCTGAACCGTGTTGACAGGTGATCAGCTCAACTCACCCCCGAGCTATCATTCAAAGCTGCAAAATGTGCAGGAAGGAACTGCAGGGGCTGGTTTAAGCCCAAGATAGACACAGAATGCTGGAGTAACTCAGCGGGTCAGGCAGCATCTCTGGAGAGAAGGAATGGGTGACGTTTCGGGGTCGAGACCCTTCTTCAGACTGAGAGTCAGGGGGGAGGGTGAAACGAGAGATATAGACGGTGATGTGGAACAAATTCCTTGTATTCAATGGAGTTTAGAAGGATGAGAGGGGATCTTATAGAGACGTATAAAATTATAAAAGGACTGGACAAGCTAGATGCAGGAAAAATGTTCCCAATGTTGGGGGAGTCCAGAACCAGGGGCCACACAGTCTAAGAATAAAGGGGAAGCCATTTAAAACCAAGGTGAGAAGAACCTTTTTCACCCAGAGAGTTGTGAATTTGTGGAATTCTCTGCCACAGAGGGCAGTGGAGGCCAATTCACTGGATGGATTTTAAAGAGAGTTAGATCGAGCTCTAGGGGCTAGTGGAATCAAGGGATATGGGGAGGAGGCAGGCACGGGTTACTGATTGTGGAAGATCAGCCACAATCATATTGAATGGCGGTGCTGGCTCGAAGGGCCAAATGGCCTCCTCCTGCACCTATTTTCTATGTTTCTATGTTTCTAAATGAATGAGAGATGTGCAAAAAATTAACAATGATAAAGAAAACAGGTCTTGTGTGAAGAAGGGTCTCGACCCGAAACGTCACCCATTCCTTCTCTCCCGAGATGCTGCCTGACCTGCTGAGTTACTCCAGCATTTTGTGAAGAAAACAGGCCGTTGTGAGCTGTGGGCTAGGTGAAAACCAGTTACAGACAATGAGACTCAACGATGTGGGTGGGGAGGGACGGGGAGGGAGGGTGTGCAAGGGTTATTTGAAGTTGGAGAAGTCAATGTTCATACCGCTGGGTCGTGAGCTGCCCAAGCGAAATATGAGGTGCTGTTCCTCCAATTTGCGCTGGGCCTCACTCTGACAATGGAGGAGGCCCAGGACAGAAAGGTCAGTGTGGGAGGATACAAAAAAGCTGGAGTAACTCAGCGGGACAGGCAGCATCTCCGGAGAGAAGGAATGGGTGACGTTTCAGGTCAAGACCCTTCTTCACACTTGACGTGGGGGGGGGGGGGAGGGGAAGGGAGATAGATTGATAAGGAAGTGTTAGGTGTGAAAACAGGGCAAAGGGGATGGAGATCAAGAAAAATGTAGAGTAGATCGTTGTTAAGTGGGAGAAGGTAGCAACAAACCAAACAGAGATAAAACGCAGTCGGAGACAGTCAGACTGTTTGGAGAATTGGGAAGGTGGAAGGTAGACACAGAATGCTGGAGTAACTCAGCGGGTCAGGCAGCAACTCCGGAGAGAAGGAATGGGTGACGTTTCGGGTCGAGACCCTTCCTCAGACTCTTTCAGCCAAGGGGGAAGGATGGAGAGGGAAAAGAAGGGTTACCTGAAGTCTGAAGAAGGGTCTTGACCCAAAACGTCGTTCATTCCCTCCCTCCAGAGATGCTGCCCGTCCCGCCGAGTTCTTAAGTTCTAAGAGCAGAATTAGGCCCTCTGAGACTACTCCGCCATTCAAACACGGCTGATCTGTCTCTCCCTCCTAACCCCAATCTCCTGCCTTCTCCCCATAACCCCTGACACCCGTACAAATCAAGAATCTTTCTACCTATCTCTGCCTTAAAAATATCCACTGACTTGGCCTCCACAGCCGTCTGTGGCAAAGAATCCCACAGATTCACCGCCCTCTGACTAAAGAAATTCCTCCTCATCTCCTTCCTAAAGGTACGTCCTTTAATTCTGAGGCTGTGCCCTCTGGTCCTAGACTCTCCAACTAGTGGAAACATCCTCTCCATATCCACTCTATCCAGGCCTTTCGCTATGCTCCTCTGTATTCTGCACTCTTACAACACCTTGAAGAGTAAATAAAAAACATAGAAACATAGACATTAGGTGCAGGAGGAGGCCATTCAGCCCTTCGAGCCAGCACCGCCATTCAATATGATCATGGCTGATCATCCACAATCAGTACCCCGTTCCTGCTTTCTCCCCACTTCCCTTGATTCCGTTAGCCCTAAGAGCTAAATTTATCTCTCTCTTGAAACCATCCAGTGAATTGGCCTCCACTGCCCTCTGTGGCAGAGAATTCCACAGATTCACAACTCTCTGGGTGAAAAAGTTTTTCCTCATCTCAGTCCAAAATGGCCGACCCCTTATTCTTAGACTGTGTGACCCCTGGTTCTGGACTCCCTCAACATTGGGAACATTTTTCCTGCATCTAGCTTGTCCAATCCCTTAATAATCTTATATGTTGCTATAAGATTTTCCTATATCGTACTGTATTACTCTGTGTTTGATACGCACTCTTTCTGACAACAGCGTGAGAAGTAAGTATCCCTATTAGCGAAGGTAGACACACAATGCTGGAGTAACTCAGCGGGTCAGGCAGCATCTCAGGAGAGAAGGAATGGGTGACGTTTCGGGTCGAGACCCTTCTTCAGACTGATGTCAGGGGAGAGGGTGGGGCAGAGATAGGATGTAGTAGATTTAGATTTAGATTTAGAGATACAGCGTGGAAACAGGCCCTTTGGCCCACCGAGTCCGTGCCGCCCAGCGATCCCCGCACACTAACACTATCCTACACCCACTAGGGACAATTTTTACATTTACACCCAGCCAAGATTTAGATTTAGAGATACAGCGTGGAAACAGGCCCTTTGGCCCACCGAGTCCGTGCCGCCCAGCGATCCCCGCACACTAACACTATCCTACACCCACTAGGGACAATTTTTACATTTACACCCAGCCAATTAACCTACAAACCTGCACGTCTTTGGAGTGTGGGAAGAAACCGAAGATCTTGGAGAAAACCCACGCAGGTCATGGGGAGAACGTACAAACTCCGTACAGACGGCGCCCGTAGTCAGGATGGAACCTGAGTCTCCGGCGCTGTGAGGCAGCAACTCTACCGCTGCGCCACCGTGCCAGCCGTAGTAGGAGACAGGAAGACTAGTGGGAGAACTGGGAAGGGGGAGGGGATGGAGAGAGAGGGACAGAGGAGCTATCTGAAGTTGGAGAAGTCAATGTTCATACTGCTGGGGCATACCACAATGTTCATACCGCTGCCCAAGCGAAATATGAGGTGCTGTTCCTCCAATTTGCGCTGGGCCTCACTCTGACAGTGGAGGAGGCCCAGGACAGAAAGGTCAGACTGGGAGTGGGAGGGGGAGTTGAAGTGCTGAGCCACCGGGAGATCAGGCTGGTCAAGACGGACTGAGCGGAGCTGTTGAATGGGAAACGATCGCCGAGCCTGCGCCTGGTCTATCAGCGAGGGGGCCTCAGCTGTAAACGAACCGCTGCTGTGCCTGTGAATGACTTTCTAAATTGGTGGTAGTTCTAACACTGATGTGTACTCCAACATAACATGCTGCTGATTGTCAGAGAGGCCAACGTGGAGGACGACAGGAGGATAATGGCAACAAGGGCAGGGGTTGACCGAATGAACTGAGCCGTGTAATTTAAATGCAATCAAAGAGAGACGTAGGGAGAGTCAAACAGCCCAACCTCATTCTCAAACATTGCTGGTACACAGACAGGCGAGTTTCTCAGAACCAGGATCAAGGCAATTCTAGAGAATTCAGCTCCATTACCATATTTGTTCAGGAAGATAACTGCAGATGCTGGTACAAATCGAAGGGATCACAAGGGATCACAAGATATCTTATTTATATCTTAGATTAGTTTAGTTGAGTTTAGTGGATGTGTAATTTAGTTTAGTTTAGATTAGTTTAGTTTCATTCATAGTTTATCGGTTAGTATGGTTTCACACAGAGTGCTGGAGTAACTCAGCGGGTCAGGCAGCATCTGTGGAGAACATGGATAGGTGACGTTTCACAGAGTGCTGGAGTAACTCAGCGGGTCAGGCAGCATCTGTGGAGAACAGAATGCCAATACATGATACTCCAGCACTCTGTGAAACGTCACCTATACAAGATAAGGGAATAACGTTCAGTGCAAGGTAAAGCCAGCAAAGTCCGATCAAGGATAGTCCGAGGGTCACCAATGAGGTAGATAGTAGTTCAGCACTGCTCTCTGGTTGTGGTAGGATGGTTCAGTTGCCTGATAACAGCCGGGAAGAAACTGCCCCTGAATCTGGAGGTGTGCGTTTTCACACTTCTGTACCTCTTGCCCCGATGGGAGAGGGGAGAAGAGGGAGTGGCCGGGGTGAGACTGGTCCGTGATGATGCTGCTGGCCTTGCCGAGGCAGCGTGAGGTGTAGCTCAGTGATACAGCATGGAAACAGACCCTTTGGCCCATCGAGTCCAGGCTGACCAGCAATCACCTGTTCACACTAGTTCTAACCTACACATCGGGGACAATTTACATAGGGCTGATTAACCTACAAACCTGCACGTCTTTGGAGTGTGGGAGGAAACCGGAGCACCCGGAGAGAACCCACGCAGGTCACGGGGAGAGAACGTGCAAACTCCGTACAGACAGCGCCCGTGGTCGGGATGGAACCCGGGTCTCCGGCGCTGTGAGGCAGCAACTCTACCGCCGCGCCACCGCGCTAATAGATAGGTGTGTCTGCAAACTGACAGGTCGGAGGTAAGAAGATTTACAGGGTTGGTACATTGACTTTGTACGTGAGTCCAACTGGAAGGGAATTGTATTTGTCAGGAATGAATTAGCAGGTATATCAGAAATAAACC
>NC_135959.1:2367036-2400025 GCF_053455715.1 Rhinoraja longicauda
ACTCCAAAGACGTACAGGTGTGTAGGTTAATTGGCTTGGTATAAATGTAAAAATTGTCGCTAGTGTGTGTAGGATAGTGTTAGCGTGTGCGGGGATCGCTGGTCGGCGCGGACCCGGTGGGCCGAAGGGCCTGTTTCCGCGCTGTATCTCTAAACTAAACTAAACTTGTGAACTTGTTGAGTTTGGTCTTTGGAGAGAACATAGAAAACAGGTGCAGGAGGAGGCCATTCGGCCCTTCGAGCCAGCACCGCCATTCATTGTGATCATGGCTGATCATCCACAATCAGTAACCCGTGCCTGCCTTCTCCCCATATCCCTTGATTCCACTAGCCCCTAGAGCTCTATCTAACTCTCTTTTAAAATCTATCCAGTGAATTGGCCTCCACTGCCCTCTATGGCAGAGAATTCCACAAATTCACAACAAATTCTCTGGGTGAAAAAGTTCCTTCTCACCTCAGTTTTAAATGGCCTCCCCTTTATTCTTAGACTGTGTGGCCCCTGGTTCCGGACTCCCCCAACATTGGGAACATTTTTCCTGCATCTAGCTTGTCCAGTCCTTTTATAGTTTTATACGTCTCTATAAGATCCCCTCTCATCCTTCTAAACTCCAGTGAATACAAGACTTCCGGGCGCACTTGCTGAAGATGAAGGTTAAATCATTGTCGACTCTGCCAGCTCGTAAAGCCGTGTGTGTTATTAATCTAATGACATCCTGCTCTCTCTCTCTCTCTCTCTCTCTCTCTCCCTCTCTCGCTGAGACAGGGCGCAGATCGATGGCGAGAGGAGGTCTCAGTTTAATTAAAGGGAAGGATACAATCTCCTCCCTCGCGTGAATTTGCCGTTTATTGCCATGGGCAAGGTCAGAGGGCAAGGCATCAGAGGGCAAGGTCAGAGGGCAAGGCATCAGAGGGCAAGGCATCAGAGGGCAAGGCATCAGAGGGCAAGGCATCAGAGGGCAAGGCATCAGAGGGCAAGGCATCACGCAGTCTGTCAGCGTCGATCCTCACCTTCCCCCCCTCCCTCGAGGAAGGCCGCCGAAGGAGGAGGAGGGGGAGGAGAAGCTGCCCGCTGGGGTCTGTGTTGCGTAGAGAGTGTAGTGCAGAGTGTAGAGAGCGTAGTGTACAGTGTAGAGAGCGTAGAGTGTAGAGTGTAGAGAGTAGAGTGTAGAGTGTAGAGTGTAGAGCGTAGAGTGTAGAGTGTAGAGCGTAGAGTGTAGAGAGCGTAGTGTAGAGTGTAGAGTGTAGAGTGTAGAGCGTAGAGTGTAGAGAGCGTAGTGTAGAGTGGAGAGTGTAGAGTGTAGAGAGCAGAGTGTAGAGAGTAGAGAGCGTAGTGTAGTGTAGAGTGTAGAGTGTAGAGTGTAGAGCGTAGAGTGTAGAGTGTAGAGAGCGTAGTGTAGAGAGTAGAGTGTAGAGAGCGTAGTGTAGAGTGTAGAGTGTAGAGAGCAGAGTGTAGAGAGTAGAGAGCTTAGTGTAGAGTGTAGAGTGTAGAGAGTAGAGAGCGTAGTGTAGAGTGTAGAGTGCAGAGTAGAGAGCAGAGTGTAGAGTGTAGAGAGCGTAGTGTAGAGTGTAGAGTGTTGTGGGTCGGCGCTGGGCGGCGGGCGGGAGCGGGGGAACCGAGCACGCCGCGGGTCGAAGGGACGTGAGGGAAGGATCAGCGGGCGGGGAGGAGGGCCATCTCCCTCCCGCTCAGAGTGCCCCCCGGGTGCGGACGAGGGAGGGGGGGGGGGGAAGGAGAGGGGAGAGGGAGCCACTGACCCCGGGCGGCCCCCACCTGTCGGCGGCCATCTTGTTTGGGCGCGTGAGGAGGGAAGAGCAATTAAAGTCGTACGTGCCGCGTTAAGTACCTTGAAGACTTGCAAGAACGATCCCAGGAATGAGTATGAGGATGAGAGTTTGATCACTGGGCCTGTACTCACTGGAGTTTAGAAGGATGGGGGGGGGGTCTCATTGAAAGGCCTGGATAGAGTGGATGTGGAGAGGATGTTTCCACTAGTGGGAGAGTCTAGGACCAGAGGGCACAGCCTCAGAATTAAAGGACGTTCCCTTGGGAAGGAGAAGAGGAGAAATTTCTTTAGAGAGGGTGGTGAATCTGTGGAACTCGTTGCCACAGACGGCTGTGGAGGCCACAAGTCAGTGGATATATCTTTAAGTCAGAGACAGATAGATTCTTGATTAGTGCAGGTGTGAGGGGTAACGGGGAGAAGGCAGGAGAATGGAGTTAGGAGGGAGAGATAGATCAGCCGTGATTGAATGGCGGAGTGGACTCGATGGGCCGAACGGCCTAATTGTACTCCTATCATAGAGGGTGATCGGTGTAAGGAACAAGCTGCCAGAGGAGGTCGTTGAGGCAGGTACTACAACACCATCTAAAAGACACTTGGACAGGTGCATGGATAGGACAGGTTTGGAGGGATAATGGGCAAATGTGGGCAGGTGGGAAGAGCAGGGTGGAACGGTGGTAGAGTTGCTGCCTCACAGCGCCGGAGACCCGGGTTCCATCCCGACTACGGGCGCTGTCTGTGCAGAGTTTGTACGTTCTCCCCGTGACCTGCGTGGGTTTTCTCTGAGATCTCCGGTTTCCTCCCACACTCCAAAGACGTGCAGGTCTGTAGGTTAATTGGCTTGGTATAAATGTAAAACAAATTGTCCCTAGTGTGTGTAGGATAGTGTTAGTGTGCAGGGATGGCTTGGATTCACTTAGTGTTGCCAACTGTCCTGTATTAGACGGGACATCCCGTATTTTGGTCTAAATTGGTTTGTCCCGTACGGGACCGCCCTTGTCCCGTATTAGGCCCGGGGGGCACTGTAGGCCCGGACACTGTAGGCCCGGACAATGTAGGCCAGGACACTGTAGGCCCGGACGCTGTAGGCCCAGACGCTGTAGGCCCGGACGCTGTAGGCCCGGACGCTGTAGGCCCGGACGCTGTAGGCCCGGACGCTGTAGGCCCGGACGGTGTAGGCACTGACGCTATAGACCCGGACGCTGTAGGCCCGGACGCTGTAGGCCCGGACGCTGTAGGCCCGGACGCTGTAGGCCCGGACACTGTAAGCCCAGACACTGTAGGCACTGACGCTGTAGACCCGGACGCTGGAGGCCCCGACAGTTTAGGTCCCGACTCTCTAGGTTTTTGACATTTTAGCTCAGGCCTGTCGAGGTGTGGAGGCCCGGGCGCCGCCTCCAGGCCCAGGCGGCCGCCATGGGAGCACGTGGCCGCTGGCTGGGTGAGGTCGCGTGGGGCGCAGGGCGGTGATGTCACCTTGTCCCGTATTTGGGAGTGAGATAGTTGTGGCAGCCCCTAGTTTCAATGTAGTTTGTAAAATCGTCCCAAGTGTGTGTAGGGTAGTGTCAATCACTGGTCGGCGCGGACCCGGCGGGCCGAAGGGTCTAGTTCCGCGCTGTATCTCTAAAACTAAACAACTCCAGTGAAACACAGATGGGGCAACTTGGGCAAGAATGGACCAGTTGGGCCGAAGGGCCTGTTTCCGTTCCGCATGACTCCACGAGGCACCTACCTCAGCCTCCCCTCGTTGGACATCTCGTGCGGAGGGTTGTCACACAGAAGCTTGCTGGACTTGACATCCAGAAGGTAGGTGTAGATCTTCTCCTGCAAGGGTGAACAGAGGGGGAGAGGTCAACGAGGTCCCAACCATCATCATCAACATCATCATCATCAACATCATCATCATCATCATCAACAGCATCATCAACATCATCATCAACATCAACATCAACATCATCATCATCATCATCATCATCATCATCATCATCATCATCATCATCATCATCATCATCATCATCATCATCATCATCATCATCATCATCATCAACATCATCATCATCAACAGCATGATCAACATCATCAACATCATCAGCATCATCAACATCATCATCATCATCATCATCAACATCATCATCATCACAACCATACTTTATTAGCCAAGTATGTTTTGCAACATACGAGGAACTTCAAGGAACTTCATGTTCAATACATTTTAACATGAACATCCCCCACAGTGACTCCTCCACATTCCTCACTGTGACGGAAGGCGAAAAAAAGTTTGTCACAGCTCGAGCAGAGCCTCCTTCCGCCTGGCGCCGTGACTCGCGGACGGCCGGCTTGGCCAGGCCCAGGAGCAACTAGGGATTGCAAACTTTCGCACTCACAAGTAAGGGACAAAAAGTGACGTCACCGCTCCTGCGCCCCACGTGGCCTCACCCAGCCAGCGGCCACATGCTCCCACTCCACCAATGGCGGCCGCCCGGGCCGGGAGGCGGGTTGCTACGCAACCTCCGTTAGGCGGCGCCCAGGCCTCCGGGCCTACACTGTCCGGGCCTACACTGTCCGGGCCTACACTGTCCGGGTCTACACTGTCCAGGCCTACACTGTCCGGGCCTACAGTATCCGGGCCTACACTGTCCGGGTCTACCTACACTGTCCGGGCCTACAGTGTCTGGTGTAGGAAAAAAACTGCAGATGCTGGTTAAAATTGAAAGTAGACACACAAAATGCTGGAGTAACTCAGCGTGTCAGGCAGCATCTCGGGAGAAAAGGAATGGGAGACCCTTCTTCAGACTCGACTCTTCAGGGTCTCGACCCGAAACGTCACCCATTCCTTCTCTCTCTCTCTCTCGAGTTACTCCAGCATTGTGTGTCTACTTACCTATGGACTGCTGCGACCCCCCGGGCCTACAGTGTCCAGGCCTACAGTGTGCAGGCCTACAGAGTCTGGGCCTACAGAGTCCAGGCCTACAGTGTCCGGGCCCACAGTGTCCAGGCCTACAGTGTCTGGGCCTACAAAGTCTGGGCCTACAGAGTCAGGACCTACAGAATCCAGGCCTACAGTGTCCGGGCCCACAGTGTCCGGGCCTACAGTGTCCGGGCCTACAGCGTCTGGGCCTACAGAGTCCAGGCCTACAGTGTCCGGGCTCACAGTGTCCGGGCCTACAGTGTCCGGGCCTACAGCGTCTGGGCCTACAGTGTCCAGGCCTACAGAGTCTAGGCCTACAGAGTCCAGGCCTACAGTGTCCGGGCCCACAGTGTCCGGGCCCACAGTGTCCGAGCCTACAGTGTCCGGGCCTATAGAGTCCGGTCCTACAGTGTCCGGGCCTACAGAGTCCAGGCCTACAGTGTCCGGGCCCACAGTGTCCGGGCCCACAGTGTCCGGCCCTACAGTGTCCGGGTCTACAGAGTCCGGGCCTACAGCGCCCCCCGGGCCTAATAAGGGACAAGGGCGGTCCCGTACGGGACAAACCAATTTAGCCCAAAATACGGGATGGCCCGGCTAATACGGGACAGTTGGCGACCTTACTCCTCGGTTCAGTTCCCTCCACCCCAGGTCCCCGATCTCTGTACCTCTGAAGGAGCTGAACTCACCACTTTTGGAATGACTGCTGACAAGGCATCGTTGATGACAGTTCGTAGAGAGATGGTGTCAATGACGGAGGCAAGATTGAGCAGAGAATCCTGGAAAAACAGAAGACAAAATTAATCAACATTTCACACTGATGTCAGACCAAGTTTATTGTCGTCTGTACAGCTGAGGTCAAGTCAAGTCAAGTCAAGTCAATTTTATTTGTATAACACATTTAAAAACAACCCACGTTGACCAAAGTGCTGTACATCTGTGAGATGCAGGGATAGTGTTGCCAACTGTCCCGTATTAGCCGGGACATCCCGTATATTGAGCTAAATTGTTTTGTCCCGTATGGGACCGCCCTTGTCCCTTATTAGGTCCGGGGGCGCTGTAGGCCCGGACACTGTAGGCCCGGACACTGTAGGACCGGACACTGTAGGACCGAACACTGAAGGCCCGGACAGTGTAGGCCCGGACACTGTAGGCCTGGACACTGTAGGCCAGGTCAGTGTAGGCCCAAACACTGTAGGCCCGGACACTGCAGCCCCGGACACTGCAGGCCCGGACACTGTAGGCCCGGACACTATAGGCCCGGACACTGTAGGTCCGAACACTGTTGGCCCGGACAGTGTAGGCCCAGACACTGTAGGCCCGAACACTGTTGGCCCGGACACTGTAGGCCCGGACGCTGTAGGCCCGGACGCTGTAGGCCCGGACGCTGTAGGCCCGGACGCTGTAGGCCCGAACGCTGCAGGCATGGACGCTGTAGGCCCGGACACTGTGGGCCCGGAACCTGTAGGCCTGGATGCTGTAGGTCCGGATGCTGCAGGCCCGTTCACTGTAGCCCGGGGGCCACTGTTGACCCGGGCACCGCCTAGCGGAGGTTGCATAGCAACCCGCCTCCCGGCTCAATACTAAACTAAACCTTCAATCCCTCCCAGAAGCAGCAGCATTCTGGTGAATCTCCTCCGCACCCTTTCTCTCCAAAGCCTCCACATCCTTCCCCTGATGGAGATCTTATCGAAACACTTAAGATTATTAAGGGATTGGACACGTTAGAGGCAGGAAACATGTTCCCAATGTTGGGGGAGTCCAGAACCAGGGGCCACAGTTTAAGAATAAGGGGTCGGCCATTTAGAACGGAGATGAGGAGAAACTTTTTCAGTCAGAGAGTTGTGAATCTGTGGAATTCTCTGCCACAGAGGGCAGTGGAGGCCAATTCACTGGATGAATTTAAAAGAGAGTTAGATAGAGCTCTAGGGGATAGCGGAATCAAGGGATATGGGGAGAAGGCAGGCACGGGTTACTGATTGTGGATGATCAGCCATGATCACAATGAATGGCGGTGCTGGCTCGAAGGGCCGAATGGCCTCCTCCTGCACCTATTTTCTAGGTTTCTACGTGGTGAATCTGGAGATGAGGAAAAACCTTTTCAGTCAGAGAGTTGTGAATCTGTGGAATTCTCTGCCTCAGAAGGCAGTGGAGGCCGATTCTCTGAATGCATTCAAGAGAGAGCTAGATAGAGCTCTTAAGGATAGCGGAGTCAGGGGGTATGGGGAGAAGGCAGGAACGGGGTACTGATTGAGAATGATCAGCCATGATCACATTGAATGGCGGTGCGTACAGGCTCGAAGGGCCGAATGGCCTCCTCCTGCACCTATTGTCTATTGCCTCTATAAGATTATGCCCTTCCTAATGAAGAACTTTTCAATCTCTGCCTTAAAAATATCCACTGACTTGGCCTCCACAGCCGTCTGTGGCAATGAATTCCACAGATTCACCACCCTCTGACCCAGAACTGCACTGAATAATCCGAAATGGCCTCCCCCCGTGCACTAACGTTATGCGTAGCAATAACTCCACATGCTTTTAACTAGATTGGTGTCAGGTTGAATTACTGACCGACGGATAAATCTTTACTCTGCCACAGATGCTGTGTGGCCGTGAGTGGTGACTGGGAGCGAGGGTGGGCGGCGTGATCGTCTAATCAGACAACGCGTCCTTCAGGTGCCCATGGCTGACCTTTCCCCAGGCCGCGCGCGGTTGATTAAAGGCAGCCCCGATATTGTCAGGGAGAAATCAATGCGTTAATGCTGTCACTCCCCATCACCGACTCAACCAGCAACGCCCAGACACACGGTACCGGTTACATCAGGGCAAGTGCACCAGCCAGTGGCAGGGGTAGGTAGACACAGGACACTGGAGTAACTCAGCGGGTCAGGCAGCATCTGTGGAGAACATGGATAGGTGACGTTTCACAGAGTGCTGGAGTAACTCAGCAGGACAGGCAGCATCTCTGGAGAACATGGATAGGTGACGTTTCACAGAGTGCTGGAGTAACTCAGCAGGACAGGCAGCATCTCTGGAGAACATGGATAGGTGACGTTTCACAGAGTGCTGGAGTAACTCAGCAGGACAGGCAGCATCTCTGGAGAAAAGGAACGCTGCCTGACCCGCTGAGTTACTCCAGCATGTTGTGTCTACCTTCGATTTAAACCAGCATCTGCAGTTCCTTCGTACACAGCAAGTTGTCTTTCAGTTTAGTTTAGTTGAGTTTAGTTTAGATATACAGTGCGGAAACAGGCCCTTCGCCCTCTTGACCCGAAACGTCCCCCTTTCCTTCTCTCCAGAGATGCTGCCTGACCCGCTGAGTTGCTCCAGCGTTTCCTGTCTACCTTCGATTTAAACCAGCATCTGCAGTTTAGGGCTGAAGGGCTCGAAGGGCCGAATGGCCTCCTCCTGCACCTATTGTCTATTGTCTATTGAACTTTTTCACCCAGAGAGTTGTGAATTTGTGGAATTCTCTGCCACAGAGGGCAGTGGAGGCCAAATCACTGGATGGATTTAAGAGAGAGTTAGATAGAGCTCTAGGGGCTAGCGGAATCAAGGGATATGGGGAGAAGGCAGGCACGGGTTACTGATTGTGGATGATCAGCCATGATCGCAATGAATGGCGGTGCTGGCTCGAAGGACCGAATGGTCTCATCCTGCACCTATTTTCGATGTTTCTATGTTTATACAACTGCATAAATGAAATAAGGCAAATAAACTGAACACAAAAATTCAAACTCAATGAAGTTCTTCTGCCCTAATGCAAGTTAACGAGGCAGATGAGCCTTTAATGGCAATCCTGTGTACGGATTTACATCTAGGTTAATGATGTTATTCAATTGTTTCCATTTAAAATCCCAGATGATCCGGACGGGATTTGAAATCTAGCTCAGCGGCTAAACTCACCGCGTATTTGCTACAAGCTGAAGTGGGCAGAGTGGGTCGAGCCATTGCCTCACAGCGCCGGAGACCCGGGTTCCATCCCGACCACGGGCGCTGTCTGTACGGAGTTTGTACGTTCCCCCCGTGACCTGCGTGGGATTTCTCCGGGTGCTCCGGTTCCTCCCACACTCCAAAGACGTGCAAGTTTGTAGGTTAATTGGCTTCGGTTTAAATTATAAATTGTCCCCCTAGTGTGTGTTGGACAGTGTTAGTGTGCGGGGATCGCTGGTCGGAGTGGACTTGATGGGCCGAAGGCAATAGACAATAGACAATAGACAATAGGTGCAGGAGGAGGCCATTCTGCCCTTCGAGCCAGCACCGCCATTCAATGTGATCATGGCTGATCATTCTCAATCAGTACCCCGTTCCTGCCTTCTCCCCATACCCCCTGACTCCGCTATTCTTAAGAGCTCTATCTAGCGCTCTCTTGAATGCATTCAGAGAATTGGCCTCCACTGCCTTCTGAGGCAGAGAATTCCACAGATTCACAACTCTCTGACTGAAAAAGTTTTTCCTCATCTCAGTTCTAAATGGCCTACCCCTTATTCTTAAACTGTGGCCCCTTGTTCTGGACTCCCCCAACATTGGGAACATGTTTCCTGCCTCTAACGTGTCCAACCCGTTAATAATCTTATACGTTTCGATAAGATCTCCTCTCATCCTTCTGGTGTTAGTGCGCGGGGATCGCTGGTCGGCGCGGACCCGGTGGGCCGAAGGGCCTGTTTCCGCGCTGTATCTCTAAACTAAACTGAACTAAGCTCGACCTGGACCCTGTGGGAGTGGAAGTGTTTGCCCGGGCAGGTATGTTGTTTACATCACTACGAACTCCTCGCGTGGTGAATATTTGGCTTCCACAAGCTCTCCGAGATTGCTCCCTGCCTCCCATCAGCATCTCCACCTTTCCGAATGTTCCCTGACCAGGGAATACCAGCAATCAGTTGGGATCATTCGTGAGAGGAGCAGAACTAGGCCATTCGGCCCATCGGGTCTACTCTGCTATTCAATCATAGAAACATACAAACATGGAAAATAGGTGCAGGAGGAGGCCATTCGCACCTTCGAGCCAGCACCGCCATTCAAATTGTGATCATGGCTGATCATCCACAATCAGTAACCCGTGCCTGCCTTCTCCCCATATCCCTTGATTCCGCTAGCCCCTAGAGCTCTATCTAACTCTCTTTTAAATCCATCCAGTGAATTGGCCTCCACTGCCCTCAGTGGCAGAGAATTCCACAAATTCACAACAAATTCTCTGGGTGAAAAGGTTTCTTCTCCCCTCAGTTTTAAATGGCTTCCCCTTTATTCTTAGACTGTGTGGCCCCTGCGTTCTGGACTCCCCCAACATTGGGAACATTTTTCCTGCATCTAGCTTGCTCCAGTCCTTTTATAATTTTATACGTCTCTATAAGATCCCCTCTCATCCTTCTAAACTCCATTGAATACAAGGAATTTGTTCCCATCACCGTCTATATCTCTCGTTTCACCCTCCCCCCTGACTCTCAGTCTGAAGAAGGGTCTCGACCCCGAAACGTCACCCATTCCTTCCCTCCAGAGATGCTGCCTGACCCGCTGAGTTACTCCAGCATTCCGTGTCTATCTTGGGCTTAAACCAGCCCCTGCAGTTCCTTCCTGCACATTTTGCAGCTTTGAATGATCGCTCGGGGGTGAAAAAACGGTTTTATAATTTTATATGTCCAGGCTGACCTCTCTCTCCCTTCTAACCCCATTCTCCTGCCTTCTCCCCATAACGATGTATTCAAGAGAGAGTTAGATATTGCTCTCAGGGCTAATGGAACCAAGGGATATGGGGAGAAAGCAGGAACGGGGTACTGATTGTGGATGATCAGCCATGATCCACTTGAGTGGCGGTGTTTGGCTCCAAGTGTCAATGTTGGTGGCAGAGATGGTTGAATAGACAATAGACAATAGACAATAGGTGCCGGAGTAGGCCATTTCGGCCCTTCGAGCCAGCACCGCCATTCAATGTGATCATGGCTGATCATTCTCAATCAGTACCCCGTTCCTGCCTTCTCCCCATACCCCCTGACTCCACTATCCTTAAGAGCTTTATCCAGCTCTCTCTTGAATGCATTCAGAGAATTGGCCTCCACTGCCTTCTGAGGCAGAGAATTCCACAGATTCACAACTCTCTGACTCAAAAGGTTTCCCTCATCTCAGTTCTAAATGGCCGACCCCCTTATTCTTAAACTGTGGCCCCTGGTTTTGGACTCCCCAACATTGGGAAAATGTTTCCTGCCTCTAATGTGTCCAACCCCTTAATAATCTTATACGTTTCGATAAGATCTCCATATCACCATACAACTTATCACCAGCAACTTCTCCAGGACCACCCATATTGAAGCAAAGACCAAGACAGCCCCCCAACGCCTCCCCTTCCTCAGAAGGCTCGTTAAAGTTCGGCCCGTCTCCAACAACTCTCACCAACTTCTACAGATGCGCCGCGGAAAGCATTTTACCGGGACGCGTCACGGCTCGGTCTGCGAACGGCTCCATCCAAGACCCTCGAGGAATCGCAGAGAGTTGTGGACGCAGCCCAGACCATCACACAAACCAACCTCCCTCCCACCGACTCCATCTACACCTCACGCTGCCTCGGCAAGGCCAGCAGCATCATCACGGACCAGTCTCACCCCGGTCACTCCCTCTTCTCCCCTCTCCCATCGGGGCAAGAGGTACAGAAGTGTGAAAACGCACACCTCCAGATTCAGGGACAGTTTCTTCCCGGCTGTTATCAGGCAACTGAACCATCCTACCACAACCAGAGAGCAGTGCTGAACTACTATCTACCTCATTGGAGACCCTCGGACTATCCTTGATCGGACTTTACCTTGCCCCGTTATTCCCTTACCCTGTATCTGTACACTGTGGACGGCTCGATTGTAATCACGTATTGTCTTTCCGCTGACTGGTTAGCGCGCAACAAAAGCTTTTCACTGTACCTCGGTACACGTGACAATAAACTGAACTGAATAGCAGGCCTGGGATAAAGCTTCTTAGCGCCTGCAGGTGGGATTAAAGGACTGGGAAAACTACGGGGAGTTAGGGTTGGATAAGTCTCCACACTTTCAGAGCAACCTGCGTAACCGGTTTTGAAGTTTCACCACAAAGCCGCTGATATCCGAGTCCAAACGCAACAAACAACCCAATGGTATGGATACTGAAGGCAGACGCAGAGTGCTGGAGTAACTCAGCGGGTCAGGCAGCATCTGTGGAGAGAAGGAATGGGTGACGTTTCACAGAGTGCTGGAGTAACTCAGCGGGACAGGCAGCATCTGTGGAGAGAAGGAATGGGTGACGTTTCGGGTCGAGACCTTTCTTCAGGCTTATTTGAGGGGAGGGGACGGGACAGAGATAGATTGTAGTCTGAGACAGGAAGACTTCCCAGTTCATCCACCAGTCTCACTGTCTCTATATACATTCTATCTCTGTCCCGCTCACCCCCCTGACATCAGTCTGAAGAAGGGTCTCGACCCGATACGTCACCCATTCCTTCTCTCCACAGATGCTGTCTGACCCGCTGAGTTACTCCAGCATTTCCTGTCCACCTTCGATTTAAACCAGCATCTGCAGTTCTTTCCTACGCATTATCTGAATGGTGTCAGATTAAGATAAGGGGAGGTGCAACGAGACCTGGGTGTGATTGTACATCAGTCACTGAAAGTAAGCATGCAGGTACAGCAGGCAGTGAAGAAAGCCAATGGCATGTTGGCCTTCATTGCGAGAGGATTTGAGTTCAATAGACAATAGCCAATAGACAATAAGTGCAGGAGTAGGCCATTCGGCCCTTCGAGCCAGCACCGCCATTCAATGTGATCATGGCTGATCATTCACAATCAGTACCCCGTTCCTGCCTTCTCCCCATACCCCCTGACTCCGCTATCCTTAAGAGCTCTATCTAGCTCTCTCTTGAATGCATTCAGAGAATTGGCCTCCACTGCCCTCTGAGGAGCAAGGAGGTCCTACTGCAGTTGTACAGGGCCCTGGTGAGACCACATCTGGAGTACTGTGTGCAGTTTTGGTCTCCTAATTTGAGGAAGGATATTCTTGCTATTGAGGCAGTGCAGCGTAGGCTCACCAGGTTAATCCCTGGGATGGCGGGACTGACATATAATGAGAGAATGGGTCGACTGGGCTTGTGTACACTGGAATTTAGAAGGATGAGAGGGGATCTTATTCTCTGCCACAGAAGGCAGTGGAGGCCAATTCACTGGATGTTTTCAAGGGAGAGTTAGATTTAGCTCTTAGGGCTAGCGGGGTCAGGGGATATGGGGAGAAAGCACGAACGGGGTACTGATTTTGGATGATCACATTGAATGGCGGTGCTGGCTCGAGCACACAGTACTCCAGGTGCGGTCTCACTAGGGCCCTGTACAACTGCAGAAGGACTCTCTCCTGTTGTCTTTCCGCTGACTGGCCAACACACAACAGAAGCTTTTCACTGTACCTCGGTGCACATGACAGTAAACTAAACTCAACTCAACACTCCGTCCCCCCCCCCCCCCACCCACCCAAGTCCTTGCACTAGTTTCAAGTCGTCTTATAGACAATAGATGATAGTTTTGTTGAGTCTCATTGTCTGTGACTCGTTTTCACCAAGCCCACAGCTCACAACAGCCTGTTTCCTGTATCGTCGTTACATTTTTGCACATCTTTCATTCATTTAGTCAATAGACAATAGGTGCAGGAGGAGGCCATTCGGCCCTTCGAGCCTGTACGCACCGCCATTTAATGTGATCATGGCTGATCATTCTCAATCAGTACCTCGTTCCTGCCTTCTCCCCATACCCCCTGACTCCGCTATCCTTAAGAGCTCTATCTAGCTCTCTCTTGAATGCATTCAGAGAATTGGCCTCCACTGCCTTCCAAGGCAGAGAATTCCACAGATTCACAACTCTCTGAGTGAAAAAGGTTTTCCTCATCTCCGTTCTAAATGGACTACCCCTTATTCTTAAACTGTGTGGCCCCCTTGTTCTGGACTCCCCCAACATTGGGAACATGTTTCCTGCCTCTAACGTGTCCAACCCCTTAATAATCTTATACGTTTCGATAAGATCTCCATATCACCATACAACTTATCACCAGCAACTTCTCCTGGACCACCCACGTTGCAACAACGACCAAGACAGCACCCCAACGCCTCCCCTTCCTCAGAAGGCTCGTTGAAGTCCGGCACGTCCCCCAACAACTCTCACCAACTTCTCGCGGAAAGCATTTTACCGGGACGTGTCACGGCTCGGTCTGGGAACGGCTCCATCCAAGACCCGCGAGGAATGGCAGAGAGTTGTGGACGCAGCCCAGACCATCACACAAACCAACCTCCCTCCCACCGACTCCATCTACACCTCACGCTGCCTCGGCAAGGCCAGCAGCATCATCACGGACCAGTCTCACCCCGGTCACTCCCTCTTCTCCCCTCTCCCATCGGGGCAAGAGGTACAAAAGTGTGAAAACGCACACCTCCAGATTCAGGGGCAGTTTCTTCCCGGCTGTTATCAGGCAACTGAACCATCCTCCCACAACCAGAGAGCAGTGCTGAACTACATGTTTCCTGCCTCTAACTTGTCCAACCCCTTAATAATCTTATATGTTTCAATAAGATCCCCTCTCATCCTTCTAAATTCCAGTGTATACAAGCCTAGTCTTTCAACATATGACAGTCCCGCCATTCCGGGAATTAACCTAGTAAACCTACGCTGCACGCCCTCAATAGCAAGAATTTTGTTTTTTGGTCTATTTTGGTTTTGAGATACAGCGTGGAAACAGGCCCTTCGGCCCACCGGGTCCGCGCCGACCAGCGATCCCCGCACACTAACACTATCCTACACACACCAGGGACAATTTACACTTGTACCGAGCCAATTAACCTACAAACCTGCACGTCTTTGGAGTGTGGGAGGAAACCGAAGATCTCGGAGAAGGTCACGGGGAGAACGTACAAACTCCGTACAGACGGCGCCCGTAGTCGGGATGGAACCCGGGTGTCCGGCGCTGTGAGGCAGCAACTCTACCGCTGCGCCACCACTCTCTAAATCACCGTCTATATCTCTCGGTTCCCTTCCCCCCCCCCCCCCCCCCCCCCCACCCCGACTCTCAGTCTGAGGAAGGGTCTCGACCCGAAACGTCACCCATTGCATTCCTTTTCTGCTGAGATGCTGCCTGGCCCGCTGAGTTACTCCAGCGCTTTGCATCTATCTTCGGTGTAAGCCAGTATCTGCTGTTCTTTCCTACAGCTTGAAGTCTCCTGCTCCTAGAAGGTTAATTATTGGAAAATGAGCACTCTGGGGCCTGGCGTGAGAAGAGGAGACACAGTGGGACATCCTCTTTGACGACACCACTCTCCACCACCGGGAATCCATGACGCAGAAAGAGACCATTCGGCCCATTGGGTCCGTGCCGGCTCTCAGCTCCTAATCCCCACCCGCCCCTCCTCTCCCTGACAGTTCGGTCCAGTTTAGTTTATGGAATGTCACGTGTACCGAGGTACAGTGGAAGGCTTTTGTTACGTGCTGACCAGTCCTTCCATTGTTCTTAGGCAGACACAGAGTGCTGGAGTAACTCAGCGGGTCAGTAGACAATAGACAATAGACAATAGGTGCAGGAGGAGGCCATTCGGCCCTTCGAGCCTGTACGTACCGCCATTCGATGTGATCATGGCTGATCAGTACCCCGTTCCTGCCTTCTCCCCATACCCCCTGACTCCGCTATCCTTAAGAGCTCTATCTAGCTCTCTCTTGAATGTATTCAGAGAATTGGCCTCCACTGCCTTCTGAGGCAGAGAATTCCACAGATTCACAACTCTCTGGGTGAAAAGATTTTTCCTCATCTCAGTTCTAAATGGCCTACCCCTTATTCTTAAACTGTGGGCCCCTTGTTCTGGACTCCCCCAACATTTGGAACATGTTTCCTGCCTCTAACGTGTCCAACCGGCCTCAGAAGGCAGTGGAGGCCAATTCTCTGAATGCATTCAAGAGAGAGCTAGATAGAGCTCTTAAGGATAGCGGAGTCAGGGGGTATGGGGAGAAGGCAGGAACGGGGTACTGATTGAGAATGATCAGCCATGATCACATTGAATGGCGGTGCTGGCTCGAAGGGCCGAATGGCCTCCTCCTGCACCTATTGTCTATTGTCTATAACCGCTTAATAATCTTATACGTTTCGATAAGATCTCCTCTCATCCTTCTAAATTCCAGTGTATACAAGCCTAGTCGCTCCAGTCTTTCAACATATGACAGTCCCGCCATTCCGGGAATTAACCTAGTAAACCTACGCTGCACGCCCTCAATAGCAAGAATATCCTTCCTCAAATTTGGAGACCAAAACTGCACACGGTACTCCAGGTGTGGTCTCACTAGGGCCCTGTACAACTGCAGAAGGACCTCTTTGCTCCTATAATCAATAGTAAGGATGTCCTTCCTCGAATTTGGAGATCAAAACTGCACACAGTACTCCAGGTGTGGTCTCACTAGGGCCCTGTACAACTGCACACAGTACTCCAGGTGCGGTCTCACTAGGGCCCTGTACAACTGCACACAGTACTCCAGGTGCGGTCTCACTAGGGCCCTGTACAACTGCGCGCAGTACTCCAGGTGCGGTCTCACTAAGGCCCTGTACAACTGAGCACAGTACTCCAGGTGCGGTCTCACTAGGGCCCTGTACAACTGAGCACAGTACTCCAGGTGCGGTCTCACTAGGGCCCTGTACAACTGAGCACAGTACTCCAGGTGCGGTCTCACTAGGGCCCTGTACAACTGCAAACAGTACTCCAGGTGTGGTCTCACTAGGGCCCTGTACAATTGCACACAGTACTCCAGGTGTGGTCACAGTAGGGCCCTGTACAACTGCACACAGTACTCCAGGTGCGGTCTCACTAGGGCCCTGTACAACTGCACACAGTACTCCAGGTGCGGTCTCACTAGGGCCCTGTACAACTGCACACAGTACTCCAGGTGCGGTCTCACTAGGGCCCTGTACAACTGCACACAGTACTCCAGGTGCGGTCTCACTAGGGCCCTGTACAACTGCACGCAGTACTCCAGGTGCGGTCTCACTAGGGCCCTGTACAACTGCACGCAGTACTCCAGGTGCGGTCTCACTAGGGCCCTGTACAACTGCACGCAGTACTCCAGGAACAAGAGACAGTTGCAGAGCAGAGTGAATGATGTAGGCTGCAGAGATTAAAAAATAACGTCAACGCTACCAGAATCACAAGGTCGTTGCCTTGGCAACGCCGCTGCGATAAAATTCTCTCATGGTTGTCCAGAGATTGAGAGGGCACGATTGGACTTTATTACCTTCCAGCACAGTGAGGAATGAGGAATCCGCTGTGGTGGAACATGTTTATGTTCAATTTTTACTTGATGCGGCTGTGTGTCTTGTTGCTTTTCTCTTAGTACGGCTGTATTAGGGTTGCCAACTGTCCCGTATTAGCCGGGACATCCCGTGTTTTGGTTTGTCCCGCACGGGATCGCCCTTGTCCCGTATTAGGCCCGGGGGGGGGGCGCTGTAGGCCCGGACACTGTAAGCCCGGACGCTGTAAGCCCGGACATTGTAGGCCCGGACACTGTAGTCCCCGACACCGTAGGCCCGGACGCTGTAGGCCTGGACACTGTAGGCCGGGACGCTGTAGGCCCGGACACTGTAGGCCCGGACACTGTAGGCCGGGACGCTGTAGGCCCGGACACTGCAGGCCCGGACACTGTAGGCCCGGACACTGTAGGCCCCAACACTGTAGGCCCAGACACAGTAGGCCTGGACACTGTAGGCCCCGACGCTGTAGGCCCGGGCACTGTAGGCCCAGACACTGTAGGCCCGGACACTGTAGACCCGGACACAGTAGGCCCGGACACTGTAGGCCCCGACGCTGTAGGCCCGGACACTGTAGGCCCCGACGCTGTAGGCCCGGGCACTGTAGGCCCAGACACTGTAGGCCCGGACACTGTAGGCCCGGACACTGTAGGCCCGGACACTGTAGACCCAGACACTGTAGGCCCGGACACTGTAGGCGCGGCACTCTAGGCCTGGGCACTTTAGGTCCACACACTCTAGGTTTCAGACATTTTAGCTCCGGACACTGTAGGCCCGGAGGCCCGGGCGCCGCCTAACGGAGTTTGCGTAGCAACCCGCCTCCCGGCCGGGCGGCTACCATTGGTGGAGCGGGAGCACGTGGCCGCTGGCTGGGTGAGGACACGTGGGGCGCGGGGCGGTGACGTCACCTTGTCCCGTATTTGGGAGTGGGGATAGTTGGCAGCCCCTTGGCTGGATGGTCACTCAAATTTCACCGTACCTTAATTGGTACATGTGACAATAAATGAATCTGGAAATCTTGAAATCTTGAAATAAGCACTGGGAATTATTAGAGTTCCAACTGGGACCGGCAAACAGCCCAGGGCTTCTCACAAGAGCGGTGCTCTCTAACAACAATCAAAACAGAGCCTCTCTGGGAGGTATTAGAGCAACTCTGAAGGATCGGGCTCAGAGAGAGAGGGGCAGGAGAGGAGGGAGAGGGGCGGGAGAGGAGGGAGAGGGGGGAGGAGAGAGGGAGAGGGGGGAGGAGAGAGGGAGGGAGGGGCGAGGAGGGAGAGAGAGGGGTGAGTGAGGAGGGAGGGGGAGAGGAGTAAGCAAGGAGGGAGAGGGAGAGGGAGGAGGGAGAGGAGGAGAGCAGGGAGGGGGAGGGGCAAGTGAGGAGGGAGAGGGGCGAGGAGGGAGAGGGTCGAGTGAGGAGGGAGAGGGAGGAGTGAGGAGGGAGGGGGAGGGGCGAGTGAGGAGGGAGAGGGAGGAGTGAGGAGGGAGGGGGAGGGGCAAGTGAGGAGTGAGAGGGAGGAGTGAGGAGGGAGAGGGAGGGGTGAGTGAGGAGGGAGAGGAAGGGGCGAGGAGGGAGAGGGGAGAGTGAGGAGGGAGAGGGAGGAGTGAGGAGGGAGAGGGAGGGGTGAGTGAGGAGGGAGAGGAAGGGGCGAGGAGGGAGGGGAGAGTGAGGAGGGAGAGGGAGGAGTCAGGAGGGAGAGGAAGGGGCGAGGAGGGAGGGGAGAGTGAGGAGGGAGAGGGAGGAGTGAGGAGGGAGAGGGAGGAGTCAGGAGGGAGAGGGGCGTTTGAAGAGAGAGAGGCAAAGCGTTTCCGTTAGACAGGCATAGAGTTAGAACATAGAATGTTACAGCACTAGAACAGGCCCTTCGGCCCACTGTGCTAGCCCAGCACAATGCCAACTGATCTCCTCTGATAATGGTGCAAGAAGGAACTGCAGATGCTGGTTTAAACCGAAGATAGACAATAGACAATAGGTGCAGGAGGAGGCCATTCGGCCCTTCGAGCCTGTACGCACCGCCATTCAATGTGATCATGGCTGATCATTCTCAATCAGTACCCCGTTCCTGCCTTCTCCCCATACCCCCTGACTCCGCTATCCTTAAGAGCTCTATCTAGCTCTCTCTTGAATGCATTCAGAGAATTGGCCTCCACTGCCCTCTGAGGCAGAGAATTCCACAGATTCACAACTCTCTGGGTGAAAAAGTTTTTCATCATCTCCGTTCTAAATAGACACAGAGTGCTGGAGTAACTCAGCGGGTCGGGCAGCATCTGTGGAGAACATGGATAGGTGACGTTTCACAGAGTGCTGGAGTAACTCAGCGGGTCAGGCAGCATCTGTGGAGAACATGGATAGGTGACGTTTCACAGAGTGCTGGAGTAACTCAGCGGGTCGGGCAGCATCTCTGGAGGGAAGGGATGGGTGACGGTTCGGGTCGAGACGAGGCTGTGGAGGCCAAGTCAATGGATGTTTTTAAGGCAGAGAAAGATAGATTCTTGTGCAAGAAGGAACTGCAGGTGCTGGTTTAAACCGAAGATAGACACAAAATGCTGGAGTAACTCAGCGGGACAGGCAGCATCTATGGAGAGAAGGAATGGGCGTCGTTTAGCTCTGGTCTGAAGAAGGGTCTCGACCCGAAACGTCACCCATTCCTACTCTCCCGAGATGCTGCCTGTCCCGCTGAGTTACTCCAGCGTTTCGTGTCTACCCTCGTATAATGGAACTTGTTTTATCTTGTACTAAGCGTTATTCACATTATTCCCTTTGATCGTATATCATCTGCACACTGTGGGCGGCTCGGTTATAACCGTGTGTTGTCTTTCCGCGCAACAAAAAGGCTTTTCACTGTACCTCGCTCGGTACACGTGACAATACACTAAACTCAACCAAACTCAACACAGATCAGTGCAGCCCAGGAACAGGCCCTTCGGCCCACAATGTCCATGCTGGACACGATACCAAGTTGAACTAATCTCCTCTACCCCGCACATGATCCATATCCCTCCACTCCCTGCGTATCCACGCGCCTGTCCAAAAGCCTCTCAAACACCACTATCGTCTCTGCCTCCACCATCACCCCTGGCAACACGTTCCAGGCCCCCACCTGTGCAAAAAAATCACCACAACTAGAGACTGGTTCTGAACTACTATCTACCTAATTGGAGACCCTCGGTCTATCCTTGATCGGACTTTGCTGGCTTTATATCGCACTAAACGTCATTCCCTTTATCCTGTATCTGCACACTGTGGACGGCTCGATTGTAATCGTGTCTTCAAACTGACTGGTTAGTGCGCAACAAAAGCTTTCCACTGTACCTCGGTACACGTGACAATCAATAGACAATAGACAATAGGTGCAGGAGGAGGCCATTCGGCCCTTCGAGCCAGCACCACCATTCAATGTGATCATGTCTGATCATTCTCAATCAGTACCCCGTTCCTGCCGTCTCCCCATACCCCCTGACTCCACTATCCTTACGAGCTCTATCTAGCTCTCTCTTGAAAGCATTCGGAGAATTGGCCTCCACTGCCTTTTTTATTTCTTTGACATTTACCAAGCCAATTAACCTACAAACCCGCACATCTTTGGAGTGTGGGAGGAAACCGAAGATCCCGGAGAAAACCCACGCCGGTCACGGGGAGAACGTACAAACTCCGTACAGACGGCACCCGCAGTCGGGATGGAACCCGGGTCTCCGGCGCTGTGAGGCAGCAACTCTACCGCCGCGCCACCCAACTGTGCCGCACTTGTGACCTGATGGCTCAGGTGAAACCAGGTGACAGACAATGAGATTCAACACGACGAGTCTGAAACCGGGTACAACATCGTGGGTTGGATCCATTGGGAGTTGACGCGGAACGGCGAGGCGAGGCGTGGAGTATTGGCCCTGGATGTTATTCCAACAGAGCTGTATCCCCAGTTGCTCCAGTTACACTGGAGACACATGCACTGTAGAATACATCCAGGCCAGTCCAGGGTCCAGCCCGGGCCAGCGACGAAACTTTACCAGATGTCCCGCTCGGGAACGGCTCCATCCCAGACCGAGCGAAATCGCCAGCGAATTGTGGACGCAGCCCAGACCATCACACAAACCAACCTCCCTTCCACCGACTCCATCTACACCTCACGCTGCCTCGGCAAGGCCAGCAGCATCTTCACGGACCAGTCTCACCCCGGTCACTCCCTCTTCTCCCCTCTCCCATCGGGGCAAGAGGTACAGAAGTGTGAAAACGCACACCTCCAGATTCAGGGGCAGTTTTTTCCCGGCTGTTATCAGGCAACAGAACTCCCAATGTTGGGGGAGTCCAGAACTAGGGGCCACAGTTTAACAATAAGGGGTACGGCCATTTAGAACGGAGATGAGGAAAAACTTTTTCAGTCAGAGAGTTGTGAATCTGTGGAATTCTCTGCCTCAGAAGGCAGTGGAGGCCAATTCTCTGAATGCATTCAAGAGAGAGCTAGATAGAGCTCTTAAGGATAGCGGAGTCAGGGGGTATAGGGAGAAGGGGTACTGATTGAGAATGATCAGCCATGATCACATTCAATGGTGGTGCTGGCTTGAAGGGCCGAATGGCCTCCTCCTGCACCTATTGTCTATTGTCATCCTACCACAACCAGAGAGCAGTGCTGGACTACTATCTACCTCATTGGTGACCCTCGGACTATCCTTGATCGGACTTTGCTGGCTTTACCTTGCACTAAACGATATTCCCTTATCATGTAGGAAAATAACTGCAGATGCTGGTACAAATTGAAGGAATCACAAATGCTGGAGTAACTCAGCGGGTCGGGCAGCATCTCTGGAGAGAAGGAATGGGTGACGTTTCGGGTCGAGACCCTGTTTAGAGCCATAGAGTGATACAGTGTGGAAACAGAAGGTATCACAAAATGCTGGAGTAACTCAGCGGGTCAGGCAGCATCTCAGGAGGGTCTCGACCCGAAACGTCACCCATTCCAGCTCTCCTGAGATGCTGCCTGACCCGCTGAGTTACTCCAGCATTTTGTGATTCCCTTATCGTGTGTCTGCACACTGTGGACGGCTCGATTGTAATCATGCGTTGTCCTTTACGCTGACTGGTGAGCACGCAATAAAAGCTTTTCACTGTACCTCGCTCGGTACATGAACCGGACTGGTCTCCGAGCCACTCAACCCAATGCCGACCAGAGTGTGTTCCTGGAACTCAGTGAGAGGGGCTACCTGGGGCATAGTGAGGAGTTGGGGAGAGACTGGAAGGATGTGCTGGCTCTGGAGAGGGTCCAGAGAATGATCCCAGGAATGACAATAGACAATAGGTGCAGGAGGAGGCCATTCGGCCCTTCGATCCAGCACTGCCATTCAATGTGATCATGGCTGATCATTCTCAATCAGTACCCCGTTCCTGCCTTCTCCCCATACCCCCTGACTCCGCTCTCCTTAAGAGCTCTATCTAGCTCTCTCTTGAATGCATTCAGCGGAAAGACAACACACGATTCACAACCAGGCCATGCGTGGTGAACAGATACAGGATAAAGGGGACAACGTCTCGTGAAGATAACGCCCAGTAAAGTTTAGTTTAGAGCTTAGAGATACATCGCGGAAACAGGCCCACGAGCTTTCCTGTCTCCGACTACATTCCATCTCTGCCCCGCCCCCTCCCCTGGCGTCAGTCTGAAGAAGGGTCTCGACCCGAAACGTCACCCATTCCTTCCCTCCCGAGATGCTGCCTGACCCGCTGAGTTACTGCAGCACTCTGTGAAACGTCACCTATCCATATTCTCCACAGATGCTGCCTGACCCGCTGAGTTACTGCAGCATTTTGTGTGTACCTATAGTTTCGGAACAATAGGTGCAATAGACAATAGGTGCAGGAGTAGGCCATTCGGCCCTTCGAGCCAGCACCATCATTCAATGTGATCATGGCTGATCAATCTCAATCAGTACCCCGTTCCTGCCTTCTCCCCATACCACCTGACTCCGCTATCCTTAAGAGCTCTATCTAGCTCTCTCTTGAATGCATTCAGAGAATTGGCCTCCACTGCCTTCTGAGGCAGAGAATTCCACAGATTCACAACTCTCTGACTGAAAAAGTTTTTCCTCATCTCAGTTCTAAATGGCCTACCCCTTATTCTTAAACTGTGGCCCCTGGTTCTGGACTCCCCCAACATTGGGAACATGTTTCCTGCCTCTAACGTGTCCAACCCCTTAATAATCTTATACGTTTCGATAAGATCTCCTCTCATCCTTCTAAATTCCAGTGTATACAAGCCTAGTCGCTCCAGTCTTTCAACATACGACAGTCCCACCATTCCGGGAATTAACCTAGTAAACCTACGCTGCACGCCCTCAATAGCAAGAATATCCTTCCTCAAATTTGGAGACCAAAACTGCACACAGTACTCCAGGTGCGGTCTCACTAGGGCCCTGTACAACTGCAGAAGGACCTCTTTGCTCCTATACTCAACTCCTCTTGTTATGAAGACCAACATTCCATTGAATGAGTGGGTTAACATACGATGAGCGTTTGTCAGCACTGGGCCTGTACTCGCTGGAGTTTAGAAGGATGAGGGGGGACCTCATTGAAACGTACAGAATAGTGAGCGGCCTGGATAGAGTGGATGTGGAGAGGATGTTTCCACTAGTGGGAGAGTCTAGGACCAGAGGGCACAGCCTCAGAATTAAAGGACGTTCCTTTCGTAAGGAGATGAGGAGGGATTTCTTTAGTCAGAGGGTGGTGAATCTGTGGAATTCATTGCCACAGACGGCTGTGGAGGCCAAGTCAATGGATATTTTTAAGGCAGAGATTGATGGATTAGTGTGGGTGTCAGGGGTTATGGGGAGAAAGCAGGAGAATGGGATTAGGAGGGAGAGATATATCAGCCATGATTGAATGGGGGAGTAGACTCGATGGGCCGAATGACCTAATTCTGTTCTTATGTCTTGTGAACAAACTCAGCGAGTCAGGCAGCATCTTTAGACTTTAGAGGCCGGCACGGTGGCGCAGCGGTAGAGTTGCTGCCACACAGCGCCGGAGACCCAGGTTCGATCCTGACTACGGGCGCCGTCTGTACGGAGTTTGTACGTTCTCCCCGTGACCCGCGTGGGTTTTCTCCGAGATCTTCGGTTTCCTCCCACACTCCAAAGACGTGCAGGTTTGTAGGTTAATTGGCTTGGTAAATGTAAACTGGGCCCTAGTGTGTGTGTGTGTGTGTGTGTGTGTGTGTGTGTGTGTGTGTGTGTGTGTGTGTGTGTGTGTGTGTGTGTGTGTGTGTGTGTAGGGTAGTGTTAGTATACGAGGTGATCGCTGGTCAGCAGGGACTCAGTGGGCCGAAGGGCCTGTTTCCGCGCTGTAGGTCTAAACGAAACTAAGCTATACTTTAGAGACACAGCGTGGAAACAGGCCTTTCGGATCACCGAGCCCACAACGACCAGTGATCCCCTGGTACATTTGTTCCATCCTACACACACTGGGGACAATTTACAGCAGCCAATTAACCTGCATACCTCGAGCAACTCAGCAGGTCAGGCAGCATCTCTGGAGAAAAGGAACGGCTGACGTTTGTTCATGTCTCTCCAGAGATGCTGCTGACCTGCTGAGTTACTCCAGCACTTTGTGAATAAATACCTTCGATTTGTACCAGCATCTGCAGTTATTTTCTTACATTACTCCAGTAATTTGTGCTATTCTTCAGTATAAACCAACATAGAAACATAGAAAATAGGTGCAGGGGGAGGCCATTCGGCCCTTCGAGCCAGCACCACCATTCATTGTGATCATGGCTGATCATCCACAATCAGTAACCCGTGCCTGCCTTCTCCCCATATCCCTTGATTCCACTAGCCTCTAGAGCTCTATCTAACTCTCTCTTAAATCCATCCAGTGAATCGGCCTCCACTGCCCTCTGTGGCAGAGAATTCCACAAATTCACAACAAATTCTCTGGGTGAAAAAGTTTTTTCTCACCTCAGTTTTAAATGGCCTCCCCTTTATTCTTAGACTGTGTGGCCCTTGGTTCTGGACTCCCCCAACATTGGGAACATTTTTCCTGCATCTAGCTTGTCCGGTCCTTTTATAATTTTATACGTCTCTATAAGATCCCCTCTCATCCTTCTAAACTCCAGTGAATACAAGCCCAGTCTTTCCAATCTTTCCTCATGTGACAGTCCCGCCATCCCGGGGATTAACCTGCTGAACCAAGGCTGCATCTGTAGTAGTTTTGTCCTGCACTACCTGCAAACCTGCACGTCTTTGGAGTGTGGGGGGAAACCGGAGCACCCGGAGAAAACCCACGCAGGTCACGGGGAGAACGTGCAAACTCCGTACAGACAGCGCCCGTGGTTCGGGATGGAACCCGGGTCTCCGGCGCTGTGAGGCAGCAACTCTACCGCTGCGCCACCGTGACCCCGTGATCGTCATCACTTCCTTCCTCCACATTGAGGTTCCAGCCCAAGGGGATCGCAAAGCCGACTGTTGCCTGGCAACGCTCCTCTCTCTCCTTCACTAATCTGCGCCCTCAACTGCAATGCATTGAAAGTCTCTACAATGGAATTGATCTGCAGTTTGTGTGTGTGAGAGAGAGAGAGAGAGAGAGAGAGAGAGAGAGAGAGAGAGAGAGAGAGAGAGAGAGAGAGAGAGAGAGAGAGAGAGAGAGAGAGAGAGAGAGAGAGAGAGTGTGTCTGTGTCTATATGTGTTTGTGTGTGTGTGTGTGTGTGTGTATGTGTGTGTGGTGTCTGTGAATGTGCGTATCGGTGTGTGTGCGTGTCTCTGTATGTGTGTGTGTGTGAGAGTGTGTGTGTGAGTGTATGTGTGAGTGTATGTGAGTGTATGTGTGTATGTGTGTCTCTGTATATATGTGTGTCTGTGTGTGTGCGTGTGCATGTGCGTGTCTGTGTATGTGTGTGAGTGTGCGTGCCTGTGCGTGTGTGTGTGAGTGTGTGTGCGTGTGTGTGTGCGTGTGTGTGTGTGTGTGTGTGTGAGTGTGTGTGTGTGAGTGTGTGTGCGTGTGTGTGTGTGCGTGTGTGTGTGCGTGTGTGTGTGAGTGTGCGTGCCTGTGCGTGTGTGTGTGAGTGTGTGTGCGTGTGTGTGTGTGCGTGTGTGTGTGAGTGTGTGTGTGTGTGTGAGTGTGTGTGCGTGTGTGTGTGTGTGTGTGTGTGTGCGTGTGTGTGTGTGTGAGTGTGTGTGTGTGTGTGTGTGTGTGTGTGTGTGTGTGTGTGTGTGAGTGTGTGTGTGTGTGTGTGTGCGTGTGTGTGTGTGTGTGTGTGTGTGCGCGTGTGTGTGTGTGTGTGTGTGTGAGTGTGCGTGCCTGTGCGTGTGTGTGTGAGTGTGTGTGTGTGTGTGTGTGTGTGTGTGTGTGTGTGTGTGTGTGTGTGTGTGTGTGTGTGTGTGTGTGTGTGTGTGTGTGTGTGTGTGTGTGTGTGAGTGTGTGTGTGTGTGTGTGTGTGTGTGTGTGTGTGTGTGTGTGTGTGTGTGTGTGTGTATGTGTGTGTGTGCGTGTCTGTGCGTATACATGCGTGCGTGCTTGTGAGTTGGTCTGGCATTGTCAGTATTGACCACAGCACTCTATTCAGTTTTGGTCTCCAAATTTGAGGGAGGATATTCTTGCTATTGAGGGCGTGCAGCGTAGGTTTACTAGGTTAATTCCCAGAATGGCGGGACTGTCATATGTTGAAAGACTGGAGCGGTTAGGCTTGTATACACTGGAATTTAGAAGGATGAGCGGGGATCTTATCGAAACAATTTAGATTATTAAGGGGTAACAAGATTATTAAGGGGTTGGACACGTTAGAGGCAGGAAACATGTTCCCAATGTTGGGGGAGTCCAGAACCAGGGGCCACAGTTTAAGAATAAGGGGTAGGCCATTTAGAACGGAGATGAGGAAAAACTTTTTCACTCAGAGAGTTGTGAATCTGTGGAATTCTCTGCCTCAGAAGGCAGTGGAGGCCAATTCTCTGAATGCATTCATGAGAGAGCTAGATAGAGCTCTTAAGGATAGCGGAGTCAGGGGGTATGGGGAGAAGGCAGGAACGGGGTACTGATTGAGAATGATCAGCCATGATCACATTGAATGGCGGTGCTGGCTCGAAGGGCCGAATGGCCTACTCCTGCACCTATTGTCTATTGTTTATTGTTCCGAAACCATAGGTACACACAAAATGCTGGAGTAACTCAGCGGGTCAGGCAGCATCTCTGGAGAGAAGGAATAGGTGACGTTTCGGGTCGAGACCCTTCTTCAGACTGACGCCAGGGGAGGGGGCGGGGCAGAGATAGAATGTAGTCGGAGACAGGAAAGCTCGTGGGCCTGTTTCCGCGATGTATCTCTAAACTCTAAACTAAACTTTACTGGGCGTTATCTTCACGAGACGTTGTCCCCTTTATCCTGTATCTGTTCACCGCGCATGGCCTGGTTGTGAATCGTGTGTTGTCTTTCCGCTGAATGGATGGCACGCTACAAAAATCGCTTTTCACTGTATCTTGGCACAGGTGACAATAATAAACGAAACTAAACTGAATAGAAACCGGAGCACCCGGAGAAAACCCACGCGGTCACCGGGAGAACGTGCAAACTCCGCACACAGACAGCACCCGAGCTCAGGATAGAACCTGGGTCTCTGGTGCCGTGAAGCAGCAGCTCTACCCGCTGGGCCAGAATGTGCTGCCCTTGCTAACAAGGTGATCAATGGTCGGCCCATCAAGTCTACTCCGCCATTCAATCACGGCTGATCTATCTCTCCCTCCTAACCCCATTCTCCTGCCTTCTCCCCATAACCCCTGACACCCGCACTGATCAAGAATCTGTCTATCTCCGCCTTAAAAATATCCACTGACTTGTGGCCTCCACAGCCGTCTGTGGCAAAGAATCCCACAGATTCACCGCCCTCTGACTAAAGAAATTACTCCTCATCTTTCTAAAGGTAAGTCCTGGCTAGGGTTGCCAACTGTCCCGTATTAGCCGGGACATCCAGTATTTTGGGCTAAGTTAGTTTGTCCTGTATGGGACCGCCCTTGTCCTGTAGTAGGCCTGGAGGACGCTGTAGGCCCGGACGGCACTGTAGGCCCGGACACTGCAGCCCCGGACACTGAAGGCCCGAACACTGTAGGCCCGGACAGTGTAGGTCCGGACACTTTAGGCCCGGACACTGTAGGCCCGGACACTGTAGGTCCGGAGGCCGGGCGCCGCCTAACGGAGGTTGCGTAGCAACCCGCCTCCCGGCATGGGCGGCCGCCATCGGTGGAGCGTGAGCAAGTGGCCGCTGGCTGGGTGAGGTCACGTGGGGCGCGGGGCGGTGACGTCACCTTGTCCCGTATTTGGGAGTGAGGAAGTTGGCAACCCCCTAGTACTTAGACACATAAAGCAGGCCAGACACCCGTGCGAATCAAGGATCTGTCCCTGGCGCACTGCGAGGGTGGCGGGCGTTCCCCAACCTTCCCCCCCTCCCCCTCTCCCTCTCCCCCTCCCCCAGCCCGGCCCCCCTGGTACCTCACCTCTTGGATGGAGTAAGGGCGTGAGGAAATGGCGCAGGAGCTCTCTAAGGTGGATTGCTTCTTGACTTGCGTCTGCAAGCCCTGGTTCTGTCCCTGCTCACACTTGCATTCTCCATCCTTGCCTCTTTCCCTGTTGATCCTCCTCGCCTTGCCTTTACTGGTGCACATCTTGACGTTCCTCACCGCTGGACTCCCTGCATCTCGCCCTGTACTGCTACCAGGAGGCTGCTCCGCTGTCTGGAACAACGAACACAAAGCACATAACCTTCAGAGTAAGGCCCGAAACCAGCGAGGGAGGGGGGAAGAGACCGTTCCCTCCCTGGTTCAACCCAACCCGTCCATTCTAATGGCGTGTTGGCCTTCATAACGAGCTAATGGCGTGTCGGCCTACATAGCAAGCTAATGGAGTGTTGGCCTTCATAACGAGCTAATGGCGTGTCGGCCTTCATAACGAGCTAATGGCGTGTTGGCCTTCATAACGAGCTAATGGAGTGTCGGCCTTCATAACGAGCTAATGGAGTGTTGGCCTTCATAACGAGCTAATGGCGTGTTGGCCTTCATAACGAGAAGTTTTGAGTACTGGAGTAAATAGTTGCAGTTGTACAGGGCCCTGGTGAGACCGCACCTGGAGTATTGTGTGCAGTGTTGGTCTCCTAATTTGAGGAAGGGCGTCCTTGCTATTGAGGCAGTGCAGCGTAGGTTCACCAGGTTAATCCCCGGGATGGCGCGACTGTCATATGAGGAAAGATTTGAAAGACCGGGCTTGTATTCACTGGAGTTTAGAAGGATGAGAGGGGATCTTATCGAGACGTATAAAGTTATAAAAGGACTGGACAAGCTAGATGCAGGAAAAATGTTCCCAATGTTGGGGGAGTCCAGAACCAGGGGCCACACTGTCTAAGAATAAAGGGGAGGCCATTTAAAACTGGGGTGAGAAGAAACTTTTTCACCCAGAGAATTGTGAATTTGTGGAATTCTCTGCCACAGAGGGCAGTGGAGGCCAATTCACTGGATGAATTTAAAAGAGAGTTAGATAGAGCTCGAGGGGCTAGTGGAATCAAGGGATATGGGGAGAAGGCAGGCACGGGTTACTGATTGTGGATGATCTGCTATGGCGGTGCTGGCTCGAAGGGCCAAATGGCCTCCTCCTGCACCTATTTTCTATGTTTCTATGCTTATAAGGAATGGGTGACGTTTCGGGTCGAGACCCTTCTTCAGACTGATGTCAGGGGAGTGGGCGGGAGAGAGATAGAATGTAGTCAGAGACAGGAAGACTTTCCAGTTCTAAATGCTGTGATAGTCCCAGCCTCAACTACCTCCTCTGGCAGCTCGTTCCATACACCCACCACCCTCTGTGTGGAAAAAGCTACCCTTCGGGTCTTTATTTAACTCTCTCCCTCCTCTCATCTTGAACCTAGAGTCCTCTGGTTCTCGACTCCCCTACTCTGGGGCAAGAGACTCTGTGCGTCTACCCCGATTATTTCAACCTCTTCCCTCTTCTCTCTCTCTCTCTCTCTCCCCCCTTGCTCTCTCCTTCCCTCCCTCCCTCTCTCTCTCCCCGACACGCCCAGCTCTTTGTACCACCGGTCTGGGTACATTCCGAGGTGATTCAGTTACAGTTCCAGCAAGCCCGGTCAGGCTCCTCACTAATGGGATGGCAGGACTTGCATATGAAGAAAGACTGGATAGACTCGGCTTGTACTCGCTGGAATTTAGAAGATTGAGGGGGGGATCTTATAGAAACATATAAAATTCTTCAGGGGTTGGACAGGCTAGATGCGGGAAGATTGTTCCCGATGTTGGGGAAGTCCAGAACAAGGGGTCACAGTTTAAGGATAAGGGGGAAGTCTTTTAGGACCGAGATGAGAACGTTTTTTTTCACACAGAGAGTGGTGAATCTGTGGAATTCTCTGCCACAGAAGGTAGTTGAGGCCAGTTCATTGGCTATATTTAAGAGGGAGTTAGATGTGGCCCTTGTGGCTAAAGGGATCAGGGGGTATGGAGAGAAGGCAGGTACGGGATACTGAGTTGGATGATCAGCCATGATCATATTAAATGGCGGTGCAGGCTCGAAGGGCCAAATGGCCTTATCCTGCACC
Source organism: Rhinoraja longicauda (assembly GCF_053455715.1). Classification (NCBI taxonomy): domain Eukaryota; kingdom Metazoa; phylum Chordata; class Chondrichthyes; order Rajiformes; family Arhynchobatidae; genus Rhinoraja; species Rhinoraja longicauda. The sequence goes on from NC_135959.1 coordinate 2,397,544, forward strand.
TATTTTCTATGTCTATGTCTAATCTCACCCTCCATTCCCTGCGTATCCACGCCCCTGTCCAAAAGCCTCTTAAACACCACTATCGTATCTGCCTCCACCCCCACCCCTGGCAACACGTTCCAGGCCCCCACCCCCCTCTGTGTAAAACACTTGCCCCCCACATCTCCTTTAAACTTTGCCCCTCTCACCTTAAAGCTGTGCCTCTAGTCTGTGACATGTCCACCTTTGGGGACAAAGGTTTGGACTGTCTACTCTATCTATGTTCAGTTTTAGGTTTGGAGATACAGCGTGGAAACAGGCCCTTCGGCCCACCGGGTCGGCGCCGACCAGCGATCCCCGCACACTAACACTATCCTACACACACTAGGGACAATTTTTACATTTGCCCAGCCAATTAACTACAAACCTGCACGTCTTTGGAGTGTGGGAGGAAACCGAAGATCTCGGAGAAAAATCCACGCAGGTCACGGGGAGAACGTACAAACTCCGCACAGACAGCACCCGTAGTCGGGATCGAACCCGGGTCTCCGGCGCTGTAACCGAGCGTAAGGCGGCAACTCTACCGCTGCGCCACCGTGACCGCTAAAATGATCCCTCTCAAAATTTGACACACTTCTATCAGGTCCCCCCTCAGCCTCTGATGTTACAAAGAAAACAATTGAAGGTCTGTCCAACCATTCCTTGGAGCAGTCTGAAGAAGGGTCCTGACACAAAACGTCACCTATCCCTGTTCTCCACAGATGCTGCCTGACCCGCTGAGTTACTCCAGCACTCTGTGAAACGTCACCTATCCCTGTTCTCCACAGATGCTGCCTGACCCGCTGAGTTACTCCAACTGTCCAACTTCTACAGATGCGCCGCGGAAAGCATTTTACCGGGACGCGTCACGGCTCGGTCTGGGAACGGCTCCATCCAAGACCCGCGAGAAATCACAGAGAATTGTGGACGCAGCCCAGACCATCACACACACAAACCAACCTCCCTCCCACCGACTCCATCTACACCTCACGCTGCCTCGGCAAGGCCAGCAGCATCATCAAGGACCAGTCTCACCCCGGTCACTCCCTCTTCTCCCCTCTCCCATCGGGGCAAGAGGTACAGAAGTGTGAAAACGCACACCTCCAGATTCAGGGACAGTTTCTTCCCGGCTGTTATCAGGCAACTGAACCATCCTACCACAACCAGAGAGCAGTGCTGAACTACTATCCACCTCATTGGTGACCCTCGGACTATCCTTGATCGGACTTTACCTTGCCCCGTTATTCCCTTATCATGTATCTGTACACTGTGGACGGCTCGATTGTAATCGTGTTGTCTTTCCGCTGACTGGTTAGCACGCAACAAAAGCTTTTCACTGTACCTCGGTACACGTGACAATAAACTCAACTGAACTGAACTCTATCCTGCACCCTAGGGACAACTGACAATTCATAGAAGCAAACCTGTAAATCTTTGGAATGTGGACATAGGTTCAAGGTGAGGGGGAAAAGGTTTTACCCGAGGGGTAACGTATCCACACAGAGGGTGGTGGGTGTATGGAACAAGCTGCCAGAGAAGGTAGTTGAGGCTGGGACTATCACAAAGTTTAAGAAACAGTTGGACAGGTACATGGATAGGACGGGTTTGGAGGGATATGGACCAAGCGCAGGCAGGTGGGACTAGTGTAGCTGGGACATTGTTGGCCGGTATGGGCGAGTTGGGCCGAAGGGCCTGTTTCCACACTGTACAGCTCTAACTCTCCACTGTGCATCCCACTGATCGAGGATTGGAGGAAGAAATTGCAGATGCTGGGTACAAATACACTGAAGATGTAGAACGTATAAAATTATAAAAGAACTGGACAAGCTAGATGCAGGAAACATGTTCCCAATGTTGGGGGAGTCCAGAACCAGGGGCCACAACAGTCTAAGAGTAAAGGGGAGGCCTGCCTTCTCCCCATATCCTTGATTCCACTAGCCCCTAGAGCTCTATCTAACTCTCTCTTGAATCCATCCAGTGATTTGGCCTCCACTGCCCTCTGTGGCAGAGAATTCCACAGATTCACAACAAATTCTCTGGGTGAAAAGGTTTCTTCTCACCTCAGTTTTACATAGAAACATAGAAATAGGTGCAGGAGGAGGCCATTCGGCCCTTCGAGCCAGCACCGCCATTCATTGTGATCATGGCTGATCATCCACAATCAGTAACCCGTGCCTGCCTTCTCCCCATATCCCTTGATTCCACTAGCCCCTAGAGCTCTATCCATCCAGTGAATTGACCACTGCCATCTGTGGCAGAGAATTCCACACATCCACAACAAATTCTCTGGGTGAAAAACTTTTCTTCTCACATTAGTTTTAAATGGCCTCCCCTTTATTCTAAGACTGTGTGTGGCCCCTGGTTCTGGACTCCCCAAACATTGGGAACATACCCCTTGATTCCTGCTAGCCCCTAGAGCTCTGGGCGGCGCGGGCTCGATGGGCCGAAGGGCCTATTTCCGCGC